>NC_134353.1:494377447-494563312 GCF_048569485.1 Anomaloglossus baeobatrachus | reverse complement strand
CAGACATAAGGTCTCTAAAATCCTGTGTGTCCACTAGGCGGAAAGGCAGCATTTCGGTAGCCAACAGCTTAAAGAGGGATAGAGTCAACCTCTTAGCTTTGTCATGGGTCGCAGGAAGTGGCCTTTTATTTGACCACATCTGAGGGACAGAGATCTGGCTGCTGTGTGTAGACGATGTTGAGTAGGGTGTCCCTGGAAAAATGCAGGTTTGTGAGGAAAGTGCAGGCGGAGACATGATGTTGCCTTCATCCAATGTTGGTGCTATCGATGTCTGAGAGAGCTGTACACACTCACTTGTTTCCCCTTCCAAACCAACTGATGACCTACCAAGCAAACTGCCTGTTGCGGTTACAGTGGTGGAAGTTGTGGGTGGAAAAACAGGTGTGACAGCTGTCCCCACAGTCCTAGAAGATGACGAGCGCGCGGATGCACTGGAAGGGCAGGCGGTGGATGGTTCGCTCCGCTAGGCCGCATTGCAGCACGGTGAGCTTCCACCGGGACATATGATATTTATTCATGTGACGATTCATGGAAGAAGTTGTCAAACTGCTGAGGTTTTGACCTCTACTAAGAGAACCATGACAAATTTTACAGATCACATAATTTGGGCGATCTTTTTCTATGTCAAAAAGGACCAGGCTAGGCAAGGCTTAGAGGGCATGCAACCTGTTGATCCACCCCGAATAATGCTCAGAGGAAGAGTGGTGGCTGAGGATGCAGTTGTAGACGTGCTACCAGTACTCCGACTGTGTCCAGGAAGGCGCAAGGTAACTTCGTCATCAGTTGCATCCTCCTCCACCACCTCTGTTGACCTCCTCGAATGCCTGACTGTGGGTTGACAGTAGGTGGGATCTAGAACTTCATCATCAATTGTTGTGTTTGCACTCCCCTCCCCCTCAGACCGAGCATCTTCTTGCCCTGACCGGATATTTAAGTTGTCATCCCAATCGGGTATCTGCGTCTCATCTTCATCAGTATGTTCCTCATTGTCTATAACCACAGGTGTTACAGTTTGTGACAAAGGGTCAACATTATGCTCAGAAACTTGGTCCTCACGGCCTGAATCAGAGTCACAAAGGTTCTGGGCATCACTGCAGACCATTTCCTGTTCTGTACTCACTGTAGCTTGGGAGCAGACCTCTGATTCCCAGGCTATAGTGTGACCTGAACAGCTCTGCAGACTCAGCCATCTCAGTTCCACCATACTGTGCAGGGCTGATGGAGACTTCAGAGCTGGGAGAAAGCAAGTTTGATTGGGATGACAACTCAGAGGACTGGTGTTTTTTGGATGCAGTACTTGAAGTGGCTGAGAGGGCACTTGTTGGACCACTTGAGATCCATTCAAGCATTTTCCTTTTTTGGCCATCATCTACCTTTGTTCCTGTTGTTCGTGTCCGTAAAAAAGGGAGCACATCGGATTGTCCACGGTAAGTAGTAGACATCTTACTTTTGCTGGTAGATGGTCTATCTTCAGCAGATGATAATGGAGCTTTGCCACCTTCCCCACGGACAAACCCTTTTTTTCCTTTTCCACCAGCATCTGTAATTTTGCCACTCATGTTGATTGCGACAAGATTGTGCACTGAAAATGTGGGTAGTAAAAATTGAGAGGTGGTGTAGATTGCAGCGGTGGTCTAGCTTTATTAACAGCAGAATAATAAAGAATAAATATCCCTGACAATGCAACTACGGCCCTTAAACTGGCAGCATCAATTGCTAGTATAATGGCTTAGTTATAATGAGTTGGAGTGTGTAAAGCAGGTAGAGGTGCTGCGAATGTCTTTGCACTAGTGTGACTAGACAAAAGTCCAATAGCCACGTTTAGGATGCCACTAGGTACACTGAGTGTTTGCTAGTATAATGGCTTAGTTATAATGAGTTGGAGTGTGCAATGCAGGTAGAGGTGCTGCAAATGTCTTTGCACTAGTGTGACTAGACAAAAGTCCAATAGCCACGTTTAGGATGCCACTAGGTACACTGAGTGTTTGCTAGTATAATGGCTTAGTTATAATGAGTTGGAGTGTGCAATGCAGGTAGAGGTGCTGCAAATGTCTTTGCACTAGTGTGACTAGACAAAAGTCAATAGCCAGGTTTAGGATGCCACTAGGTACACTGAGTGTTTGCTAGTATAATGGCTTAGTTATAATGAGTTGGAGTGTGCAATGCAGGTAGAGGTGCTGCAAATGTCTTTGCACTAGTGTGACTAGACAAAAGTCCAATAGCCACGTTTAGGGTGCCACTAGGTACACTGAGTGTTTGCTAGTATAATGGCTTAGTTATAATGAGTTGGAGTGTGCAATGCAGGTAGAGGTGCTGCAAATGTCTTTGCACTAGTGTGACTAGACAAAAGTCCAATAGCCACGTTTAGGATGCCACTAGGTACACTGAGTGTTTGCTGTATAATGGCTTAGTTATAATGAGTTGGAGTGTGCAATGCAGGCAGAGGTGCTGCAAATGTCTTTGCATTAGTGTGACTAGACAAAAGTCCAATAGCCACGTTTAGGATGCCACTAGGTACACTGAGTGTTTGCTAGTATAATGGCTTCGTTATAATGAGTTGGAGTGTGCAATGCAGGCAGAGGTGCTGCAAATGTCTTTGCACTAGTGGGACTAGACAACAGTCCAATAGCCACGTTTAGGATGCACTAGGTACACTGAGTGTTTGCTAGTATAATGGCTTAGTTATAATGAGTTGGAGTGTGCAATGCAGGTAGAGGTGCTGCAAATGTCTTTGCACTAGTGTGACTAGACAAAAGTCCAATAGCCACGTTAGGATGCCACTAGGTACACTGAGTGTTTGCTAGTATAATGGCTTAGTTATAATGAGTTGGAGTGTGCAATGCAGGTAGAGGTGCTGCAAAATGTCTTTGCACTAGTGTGACTAGACAAAAGTCCAATAGCCACGTTTAGGATGCCACTAGGTACACTGAGTGTTTGCTAGTATAATGGCTTAGTTATAATGAGTTGGAGTGTGCAATGCAGGCAGAGGTGCTGCAAATGTCTTTGCACTAGTGTGACTAGACAAAAGTCCAATAGCCACGTTTAGGATGCCACTAGGTACACTGAGTGTTTGCTAGTATAATGGCTTAGTTATAATGAGTTGGAGTGTGCAATGCAGGCAGAGGTGCTGCAAATATCTTTGCACTAGTGGGACTATAGCCACGTTTAGGATGCCACTAGGTACACTGAGTGTTTGCTAGTATAATGGCTTAGTTATAATGAGTTGGAGTGTGCAGAGGACAGGAGGGTACAGTGGCAGGGTTGTGTGGTCTCTGGGTAGAAGAATGGAAGCCTGCCTTTCTATTCCCTCCTAATGGGGAAATGCAGCGATGAAATCCCTGACCTTTGCTACACAGACGCTGTCTCTGTTTTCAGGACCTGTCACCTATGGCTCTGACCCTGCCGGTACGAGCCCTTAAAAGGACTGATGGAAAGTGCTATCCCTATGCTGTCCAGCGCTGTGTATGGAGCGCATACAGCTGTATCAGCGATAGGACTCAGGACGGAGCTGCGCCAGTGATGTCTGACACCAAGGACGCAGAAGGCAGATAATGGCGTCCTGGAGGAAAATGTCCGGTTTTATAATGCAGGGACATGTGACATGGACATCCTATCACACATGCCGTTGCTTCTCTGGCTAAAAGTCCACTTAGCTGTGTGTGTGTCTGGGATTGGCTGACATAATGGCCCTCCCCGCTACACGCGCACGCTTAGGAAAGGAAGACAAGGAAAAAAAAAAAAAATGGCGATCGCCATTATACAAACAGGAGTGATCTGAAGGCGCTGTTCACGCACACTATACACTGAAATGTCATAAGAATGTGATTCACAGAGTGACTTACACTATTACAGCGCAAAGCCAGCTAGGAATTAGCTGTTTTTTTGCTGCTAGAACCGTTCTCGAACGTTTCTAGAACTATCGAGCTTTGCAAAAAGCTTGAGTTCTAGTTCGATCTAGAACAGGCCCCAAAATCACTCGAGCCTAGAACTGGAGACCCTCGAACCTCGAACCGCGCTCAACTCTACCACTGACCCCTCCTATTAAATAATGCCTTCACACTTTCTGCCTCTATGAACTATTACTGTTACATTGTTCACCACTAAAAACTACAGCTGCCACACTGTCTTGTCTAATGAGCTATAACCACCACATTGTCTACACTTAAGAAATATAATTGCCACACTGTCTTCCCTGATGAACTATAACCACCACATTGTCCGCTTTGATGAAGTATTAGAGCCACACCATCCTCACTTCACATTGCTGCCTCTCCACTGTTTTCCTTCACACTGTTCACATCTTCACATTGGCCCTCTTTACTCTGTGTATCCCCTAATCTTTCACCTCTCCAAATTTCAAATATTAATCTCCCCACATTGTCCTGCCATTCTTCTCCAGTGGGAATGTTGGCAGACACCCTCCCAGCCTCACTACAGTGGCTGCTCCATCCCTGCTTCCTGCCGCCAGCTCCCAGGCCTGCACATTGCTGCACAGGACTTTTAGGATTACACCTAGTGCACATGCCCCTGATTCTGAAAGAGCCAGTATGTCCTAACTTGGAAGTGCCTTTCAGCAGGGTATTTAAGGCACCCTCCCCTTATGGAGGTGCCTAGGCAATGTTGTCTATATTTTGCTACTTGTTAGGTCCCTTGTGCTGCTGCTGCTGCCGTGCCCCTACTATTATGTTGAAGTTTGCTGTATCACTAATACGCATCTGTGTTCCAGTATTTGACCTACCCGCTGCATCAATCCATACCAGTTGTATCTGCCATACCCACTAATGCATCATGGGTACTTGCGGTACTCACTGCTGCACCAATCTGTACCAGACGTATATGCTTAATCCTGCATCCATCCATTACCGACCATGCATGTTGCATACAGTCGTCCCGGCTGCATCTGTCATATCAATGAATGTCAGTGTCCATACCCCTGAGGTCAGCTGTTACAGCAACGTATCTCCTGAATGGCACCTGCTTTCTACCTGCAATCAAATCCACCTTCATCAACAGAAGCTCTGGTGAAAACCTGGTATGTGCCATGATCAAGCCCCTCTGGTGTACTGTGTGCTGAGGCCCAGTGAGTCCATTCCATGCTCACCCCCTGCAAGCATTACATTGGTGCTGTCTATACTGTGCCCCTATTTCACTCAGATCCCCTCAGTACTGCATCCCCTCACATACTTCTCCCTCTCTGTATAATGTACCCACCATACTTAACCATCACAGTACCTTGCTTCTTTGGCTCCACAATGGAGCATTTAGCTTCCCGCTATCTTCTCTTCTGAGGTGCCACAGTAAAATCAATAGCATGATGAGGTGGGCTCAACCCATTGCTGCCCATCACTGGATCCATATCTCTGCACCCCACTCATATCTTCTGAAAGAAGATACATCATACTGTATTTCAGAGACACAAATACAATTAAATAAGGGGTAATGGCACTCTACTTGTTCTCTAAGCTGGTGTGCCGCCCCGAGACAGCCGACGGGCTGCTCAGACCTGGATCCACAGTGCCTCGAGGGGTCTCCAAATCCGAGGCGGGGTCACGCGGCTACCTTGGAAATAAAAAGTGGGATGTTGTTGTTTTGGGTGGTGAATGGGATAATATTCGTGACACCACCCACGGTATGTGGTAACGTGAGGGACCACCGCTGCCGTTTGTGGGGGAGCCCGGGGACGATGGTGTGTGGCAGCTCGAGATGTTAACCCCTCCGTGGGCAGGGGGAGTGATGTCCCGGGACCCGGTGGTGGATGGAGTGGGGGACCTGTCGGGTGAACAAGGATATCAGGTACTCACACAGACTAAAGTCACTGACGCTGACACCAGGTAAACCAAACTCTTGAGTCTCCTGCTCTCTTTGGGCGAGTATGCTGGGTCCGTGCCCTTTTGGTGTTGCAGGTTGGTCTGAAGCCTTGTCCCTTGGAACTGTGTGTCCTACTTGTGGATACCTCTCACATGAAGCGATTCGGGTCCCGCTCACCTGCACGGCTAGCAGGGTGAGACTGCTCTCAGGGTTCACGCTTGGGATTTTCTGGACGGTTGTGGGAAGTCCTATCCCCCTCGTTGCGCTAGTACCCCGATTCTGGAGCGGGTGGGGAACGGTTCCTGAAGACTCCGTTTTCGTTGGGTATATTACTGGGCTGCGTGAAGCTACTTCCCAGCCTAGGGTCCGCGTACCCCATCGTGCCATGGCCCCTGCCCGGTTGTAGCACCAGGCAGCCGGCCTGCTCTCTGTAGCAGCACCATACCCCCTGTCACTGCCCCCTGCAACCAGGGTTCCAGCTCCTTCTGGCCAGGCCACCGTCTGGCACCTGGGACGGGTACAGAAGCCCAGCTCCACAGCGTGACCTGTCCTGTCACCGCTGCTCACTGCTCCACTTCCACTCTACAACTGTACAACTGACATCTCTGCCCTCCCTCTTCCATCCCCCCATATGGGGGGCCCTATTCCCCTCAGGCTGCCCAATGGGTGGTTGGTGGGTGCGGTGCAGAGTGTTCCTCAGGATTTTGATACACCTGTTGGTAGCAACACAAAATGGACAGGACCTGTAACCAAGGAGGAGTGGGTTCCATGCAGAAGGGCAGATTGCACAACACCCTTGTGACGACCTGATAGGCCAGGGTGTCACACTGGCTGTTAAGGTACCGTCACACTAAATGACGTACCAGTGATTCCGACCACGATACGACATGGTCAGGATTGCTGGTACGTCACTACAGGGTTGCTAGTAAGCTGTCAAACAGTCAGATCTTCCCAACGACGCAGCAACGATACGGTGGTCGCTGTCGCGGGCGGGGAGGAGGGTGTCAGCACACCGCGCTCACCCCTTCTGCTCGGGTCCGGCAGTTGCTCCTGGTGGCTCGAGCTGCGGGCCGGATCCCGGGGTGTCTCGAGCGGCACTCCTCGCCCGTGAGTGAAAAGGGGGGTCGTTTGTTGGGGTTATAGTTCGTGACGCCACCCACGGTTGTGGTGATTGCACCACCGCTGCTCGGTGTGGGGGTCCCGGGGATGGTGATGGGAGCAGCCAGGTGTTGTGTTGCCCCTCCGTGGGTAGGGGTTGGTGATCCCGGGGCCCGGTGGAGAGATGTGAAGTGTAGGGCCTGGAGGGCGCAGGGACGCAGGGGCAGCGCTGTGCCTTGCGGCACTATGGTACTCACTCAGCCTGACACGGACACAGTTTGTACGGTAAACCAACGGCTGGTAGGACGGTCCCACAGACGGCTGCACCTGCACTCCCGGTAGGTGACGGTGACGTCTCTCTTCCTTGCACCTGTGTGGTCTGGTGGTATCGGTGGATTCCCTCCGGTTACCCGCTCCCCGACTGCAATCTGGGCCGGAGGAGCTCTACACTTTGCCCGCAGGCGCTGGCCCTGGGGAAACTGGTGCCTTGGCGGTGGCGGTGTCTCCCCGTTAATGGTCGGGCTGTTGCCGTCAATCGGGACTTTGTTGTTGGGGGATCTGCGTCCCCGTCACTGACGGATTCGGCAAATTGGGCGACTCCTAGCCTTGCCGGGGTCCGAGAGGCCCCTGCCCTGGTGCTGACTGTCCTTCGGAACACTGCTCCAGACCACCGGGCACACAGCCAACGGGGTCCTTCCAGGAACTTCCGAACTGTCCCACTCCGGACAGTCACCGCCGTCGCTGACCTTGCTGTTCTAGCCCTACACACAGCTGGGCTCTCAGGCTTTGCACTCTCTCTGCGCTGTCACCACTTCTTGCTTTCCTCCTTTTACTCCTTTTCTTTCTTTCACTTGCTGTTTACTCTAGCCCTCAGCAAGACTGCACTCTTGCCCTACCCGGGCTTAACTGCCTGGTTTACTTCCTGCCTCCAGAGTTGTGAGCTCCTTGGTGGGCGGAGCCAACCGCCTGGCCCACCCCCTGGTGTGCATCAACAGACTCTTGGAGGAAGGCAACAAGGATTTCTGGTTAGCAGGTGTGCCTACCTGGAGTGTGGGGTGTAGTGGTGTTGTTATCTGTGTCCCCTGGCTTGCCCAGGGCGACACATTCCCCTTAGCAAAATGCAGACCGTCCGCGGGCTGCCGTCCTACACCGGTTTTATTTTTCTGTAAAAAGGGGATAACAGGGTTAAACATAACATGCATAACATTTTTAATCAACTCTTCCCAAGACGGGAGGCACATTTTACTTTTAACGTTTCAACGGTGTACGGTCACGGTTTCCGCTCTCTCCCACCCAAGCAACCTGGCCCTGATGCTGCCCCTAAAACCCAGGCAGCACCCCTTGACCCACAGTCCAGCACAAGTCACCCGAGCGGGATCTGTCCTTGCCCTCCAGAGGGTAGCCACCGGTCCCTTTGGTGGCTGGGCCCTGGCCTGCTCTGCTCAGGGCCCTCCCTCCAACCTGCCTCTCCGGAGGCGGCATTGCGGAAATGGTAACGGTACCCAACATATTTACAAGCCACTAACGTTTGTGGTTGCCCTGCAGAGTTCACGGGCTTGTCCATGGATAGTTCCCATGCATTTTTAAACTTTAAACGGTCCCCACGGGGACAACGGTGCCGGCTCCTGCCGGTTGCTAATCACTGCAGACAATCAGGTAAACTTCGGTAAATCATTTTTCATTTTTCAAAACTTTCAACTTTTTCAAACACACACACAACAACCTTTTACATTTGCGGACCCCTTTCACTCATAGAACGGTCTCCCTGTACCTAAGTGGGGGTCTACCTAGGTTGGAACGGGTGGACCTTCGGGGCCCGGTGTCGGTGGTGCTAGACAGTGGGGTAGAGGGAACAATCGGTTCCTCCTCCCTGCTACAGTGTGGGGCAGGCGGAGGTGCAGGGGGGCTGGGTACAGGTTCATCCCTGGGCACTGGCACTGGTTCTGGCTCACGGTTAACCGCTTCCACTACTTCTTCATCCACGGGTTGTGGGAACAGTATCACTGGAAGTATCACCGCGCCGTTCTGTGTAGGCCAGTTTGCTGGGAAGTCACCCATTACAGTGTGGATTACCTCTGCTGCCTTTTCCACTGGTGGAGAAACCGGTACTTCAGCTTCTGCTTTCAATACTGGGGGGCATTTTTTCAGATGGTCCCGAGAAACTGTGGCCAGGGTGCCCCCTTGGTCACGACTGATCTGGTAGGTTTTCCCATTGTCCCACTCGGTGGGTTGTACGACGTAAGGGACTTGCTCCCACTGGTCATCCAGTTTGTGGGCTTTTCTCTTCCGTTTCAGCACCACATCTCCTGGCTGGAAAGGACCTGCAGGCGCCTTCTGGTTGAACCGGTGCTCTTGCTGTTCTCGACTTAGACTGAGGTTTTTCTCTACATACTCCTGGATTTGCCGGTACTGGGCCCTCCTCCGACTCTCCCACTCTGCCGTTGAAGGGAGTGCTTCCGGAGCTTCCAACCCCATCTCCAGATCCACCGGCAGGCGGCCAGGCCGAGCCCTCATCAGATACGCTGGGGTGCACTTCGTCGAGCTGTTTGGGATATTATTGTACATGTCGACCAAGTCGGGTAACTTTTCTGGCCACATGTTCCGTTCTTCCAGCGGTAGCGTCTTGAGGAGCCCCAGGACCAAGTGATTCATTTTCTCGCACATGCCGTTGGTTTGGGCGTGGTACGGAGTGGTCCGGATCTTCTTGCAGCCGTACAACTGGCAGAATTCGTGAAACACCTCTGCTTCAAAAGCCGGGCCTTGGTCAGTCAGCACCTTCTCGGGGTACCCATGAGGTCGGCAGAAATAAGCCTGGAACGCACGAGCAGCAGTTCGACCAGTCAGGTCCTTGACGGGGACTACCACCATAAATCTTGAGTAGTGGTCTACCATGGTCAATGCGTAGGTGTACCCACTTCGGCTAGGGGTGAGCTTAACATGGTCTAGGGCGACCAGTTCCAGCGGCTGATGGGTGACGATGGGATGTAACGGTGCCCTCTGGCTAGTCTCGTCCTTTCTCCTCAGCATACAAGGACCGCACTCTCGGCACCAGGCTTCCACCGATTCACGCATCCCACTCCAATAGAACCGCTCCCTCAACAGCATCTCCAGCTTCTTCCACCCGAAGTGGCCAGCACCATCATGGTATGCCCGCAGTACAGTAGCGACATCAGCCTGAGGGACGATTAACTGGCATATTTTCTCATGGGTCTTCGGGTTGATCAGCTCACGGTACAGCCTCCCTTGGTGTAGGTAAAGCCGTTTCCGTTCTTTCCACAAGCGTTGGGCTTCGGCTGGAGCGCTGGGGTCCATCCCCATGGCGCCTTGTTCCACCAGAGTCTTGACAAGGCGGACACCCGGCGCTTGGTCCTGGGCGTCCTGCCACTCTTGACTGGGCCGCGGGTCCAGATCCACCCTTTGCTGACATACCTGTACCCTCTCAGTAGGCGGCTGGTGAAACGCAGGCAACTCAATCTCCTCGAGGTCGTCGTCCTCACACCCCTCTTCTGACAAATGGGGCATCCGGGAGAGTGCATCTGCATTGATGTTGACACGACCAGCTCGGTACTTTATGGTGAAATCATAGTTGGCTAACCGGGCTACCCACCGCTGCTCCAGCGCGCCCAACTTGGCCGTGTTCAGGTGAGTTAACGGATTGTTGTCCGTAAACGCGGTGAATTTTGCTGCCGCCAGGTAGTGGCGGAACCGCTCTGTGATAGCCCACACCAACGCCAATAGCTCGAGCTTGAAGGAGCTATAGTTCTCAGGGTTCCTTTCGGTCGGCCGGAGTTTTCGGCTGGCGTAGGCAATCACCTTCTCCTTTCCATCCTGGACCTGGGACAAGACCGCTCCTAGCCCCACGTTACTGGCGTCCGTGTGGAGAATGAACGGGCGCCCATAGTCAGGGTACGCCAAGACCTCTTCTCCGGTCAAGGCCGCCTTCAACTGGCCAAAGGACTCCTCATGCTGGTCCTCCCACAACAGTGGGGCTCCAATGGGTCTACCACCTTTGGTCTGTCCCACGAGGAGATCTTGCATGGGGGCAGCCATCTTCGTGTACCCCTTTATAAAACGCCGATAGTACCCTACCAGACCCAGGAACTGCCGTACTTCCCTCACTGTGGTTGGTCTCGGCCAGCTCTGGATGGCAGTGATCTTCTCAGGGTCGGGGGCAACACCATCCGCACTCACCACATGTCCTAGATACTGCACCCTGGGTTTCAGCAGATGGCACTTCGAGGGCTTCAACTTCATCCCGAACTTGGCAAGGGACGCGAACACCTCGGCCAGGTGCTCCAGATGGGCTTCATACGTCTGGGAATAAACAATCACATCATCCAAATACAGCAGGACGGTCTCGAAGTTTAAATGTCCCAAACAGCACTCCATCAACCGTTGGAAGGTCCCGGGAGCATTGCACAGCCCAAACGGCATGCTATTGAATTCGCAGAGCCCCATCGGGGTGGTGAAGGCGGTCTTCTCCCGGTCCTCGGGGGCCACGGCCACTTGCCAGTATCCGCTGGTGAGGTCAAGGGTCGAGAAGTAGTTTGCAGTTCTCAGTGCAGCCAAAGATTCTTCAATACGAGGCAATGGATAGGCATCTTTATGGGTTATCTGGTTGATCTTCCGGTAGTCCACACACATCCGCATGGTACCATCCTTCTTCTTGACCAGTACCAACGGAGCGGCCCAGGGACTACAACTGTCCCGAATAACCCCTGCCTCCTTCATATTCTTCAACATATCTTTGGCACACTGGTAATGTGCAGGGGGAATAGGTCTATACCTCTCTTTGATAGGGGGATGTTCACCCGTGGGAATGTGGTGTTGGACCCCCTTGATCTGCCCAAAGTCTAGGGGGTGCTTACTGAAAACCTGTTCGTACTCCTGCACTACCCTGTGTACCCCTGCCCTGTGATGTGTAGGGGTATCATCAGTGCCCACATGTAGCTGTTGGTGCCACTCCTTGGTGTCCCCCTGGGGTGGGGAAGTGCTGGTGGTAGGTGGGAGTGTGGATGGACGGGCTTCCTGGATAGTGTGAGGGTCCAGGGTGAGCAGTTTGGCAATGGTGGCATACCGGGGGAGCCTGACTTCCTCCTCCCCACAGTTCAACACTCTCACAGGCACTCTCCCTTTCTTCACATCTACCACCCCTCGGGCGGCCACTACAGTGGGCCAGTGCTCGGAAGGCATGGGCTCCATCATCGCAGGGTAGTCACGCCCCTGAGGCCCTACTGCTGCCCTACACCAGATCATCATCTCACTCCTAGGGGGCACAGTCAATGGAGCAACATCCATCACTCGCACTCCACCAATCTCCCCTCCGGTTGAGCTTACATGCTGGCGGTACATCAGGGCGCGGATCTCACGCTGCACAGCCCTCTGCCGGCTCCCCGCCGCCGTGGCGGCTAGCCGTTGCAAAAGGTTCAACACATCAGCCATGCAGTGTTCCATCACATTGGTTCCCAGCACTATTTTCGGGTTATGATCACTGGGTTCATTCATGATCACAATCATGCCCTGATGTTGCAGTTCAGCTTGCCCCACTGTCATAGCCACTTCTTTATACCCCACCTGGGTCAATGGAAGTCCATTAGCGGCAATCAAATTTATACTAGGGTCTGGAGGCGCCAGCTCGTCTGTGGCCCAATACTGCTGGTACAAGGTATACGGTATGGTAGTTACCTGTGATCCAGTGTCCAGGAGAGCCATCACGGGTATGCCGTCCACAGCCACAGGGATGATAGGGCGGGCCCCGACATATCAGTCTCGCCAGTCTGGGGGGCCACGGTGTTCTACTCCTGAGGATTGGCCCGGGGCCCCAGGGGTTGCTCGTTTAACGGGCACTGTCGGTAAACATGGCCCGGCTTACGGCACTTGTAGCAGATTGGAGGTCTGCTCCGCGGGTTGTTAGCGCTTCTCCGCTGCATCCAGGGAACATCTTCGGGACTGTCAGCAAGCTGTATCTGCGCTTGGGGCTGAGATCTGGTCAGGGGTTGTAGTGCAGCAAGGATTTTGGCAAGGTCTCCGTCCAGGCGGCGGACCTGGGCTGCCAGTTCTTCCACTGTGCTGCTTGAGGCTGCAGGTAGTAAGGAAGTTGGTTTGGCTGGAGCCGCCACAACGGGAGCTGTCTCGACGGGCCACGGGACAGGTTCCAGAATTTCAGCAGCTGGGGGCTGTAGTGCTTTGATAGCCCGCTCCTTTAACACAGCAAAGTCCACATCAGGGTGTTCCAGGGCCCACAGCCGGAGTTGTTTACGATCCTCAGGGGACCTCATCCCCTGCGCAAATTGCTCCACCAACATCTTGTTGCTATCCGCCTCATTAATAGAGTTCACCCGCTTCAGCGTGCGGAGGGCGGTCTGCAGACGTAGAGCATAGTCCCGAATGCTATCCCCAGCTCGTTGCCGGCACTGGTAAAACTGCATCCTCAGCTCAGCTTCTGTCCGGGTCTCGAAGGCAGTCTGTAGCTTCTCGAAGATGGTGGCTACAGAGAGCAGGTCCCCCTCGGCCCAGGTCTCCGCTTCCTGCTCCGCCGCACCGGTTAACTGGCCTAGCACTATCGCTGCACGTTGCTTATCAGTCAGGGGGTACAGTTCTAGCAACGGGTTAAGCTTTTTCCGGAAGGCCTGTAGGGCATCCGGTTTCCCGTCATACTGCGGTAGCCAGGCAGCTCCGGGCGCATAGGGCAAGGAAAACGGCATGACCTGAGCAAGCGCGGGGGCCGCGGCACCTCCCGCCAGTACGGCCGGGACCTGGGCAGGCCCATTCCCATCCGCGGGTGCCACTGCGGCTGCGACCACCGCTCCTCCAGCGGCTCCGTCGGGCGCAGACATCTTGTTTCCGTCCCCCTTAGCTCTTTCCGGCCCCTCCTCTCTCGGGGCGGGGTTTCGGCCTTCGCGCTTCTACTGCTCGAGAAGACGCTCGAGCGGGAACTTTTCGCGCCAAAGATGGCGGCTTCTGAAATTTTTCTGCCGGATGCCTCCGGCGGTAACAAGGCGCACCTCTACCTGACGGCAGAGCGGTAAGATCCTGTTCGTGACGCCAAGTTGTCGCGGGCGGGGAGGAGGGTGTCAGCACACCGCGCTCACCCCTTCTGCTCGGGTCCGGCAGTTGCTCCTGGTGGCTCGAGCTGCGGGCCGGATCCCGGGGTGTCTCGAGCGGCACTCCTCGCCCGTGAGTGAAAAGGGGGGTCGTTTGTTGGGGTTATAGTTCGTGACGCCACCCACGGTTGTGGTGATTGCACCACCGCTGCTCGGTGTGGGGGTCCCGGGGATGGTGATGGGAGCAGCCAGGTGTTGTGTTGCCCCTCCGTGGGTAGGGGTTGGTGATCCCGGGGCCCGGTGGAGAGATGTGAAGTGTAGGGCCTGGAGGGCGCAGGGACGCAGGGGCAGCGCTGTGCCTTGCGGCACTATGGTACTCACTCAGCCTGACACGGACACAGTTTGTACGGTAAACCAACGGCTGGTAGGACGGTCCCACAGACGGCTGCACCTGCACTCCCGGTAGGTGACGGTGACGTCTCTCTTCCTTGCACCTGTGTGGTCTGGTGGTATCGGTGGATTCCCTCCGGTTACCCGCTCCCCGACTGCAATCTGGGCCGGAGGAGCTCTACACTTTGCCCGCAGGCGCTGGCCCTGGGGAAACTGGTGCCTTGGCGGTGGCGGTGTCTCCCCGTTAATGGTCGGGCTGTTGCCGTCAATCGGGACTTTGTTGTTGGGGGATCTGCGTCCCCGTCACTGACAGATTCGGCAAATTGGGCGACTCCTAGCCTTGCCGGGGTCCGAGAGGCCCCTGCCCTGGTGCTGACTGTCCTTCGGAACACTGCTCCAGACCACCGGGCACACAGCCAACGGGGTCCTTCCAGGAACTTCCGAACTGTCCCACTCCGGACAGTCACCGCCGTCGCTGACCTTGCTGTTCTAGCCCTACACACAGCTGGGCTCTCAGGCTTTGCACTCTCTCTGCGCTGTCACCACTTCTTGCTTTCCTCCTTTTACTCCTTTTCTTTCTTTCACTTGCTGTTTACTCTAGCCCTCAGCAAGACTGCACTCTTGCCCTACCCGGGCTTAACTGCCTGGTTTACTTCCTGCCTCCAGAGTTGTGAGCTCCTTGGTGGGCGGAGCCAACCGCCTGGCCCACCCCCTGGTGTGCATCAACAGACTCTTGGAGGAAGGCAACAAGGATTTCTGGTTAGCAGGTGTGCCTACCTGGAGTGTGGGGTGTAGTGGTGTTGTTATCTGTGTCCCCTGGCTTGCCCAGGGCGACACAGTCGCTGGGACCCTGTCCCATAATACGATTCAAATCTTGATTAGTAGCATAGGCGTGCATCTACATTGCCTTTTCCACGCCTTCTGTGCTCCGATTGGTGGTTGTAAATGTGCTGTGACTGGGCGGCCTTGCCTTTAGAGAAGGCAACATATTAGCACTTCCATCCTTCTCCATCCTTGTCAATCCTACAGTCCCAATGCAGAATGGACTGTATTACGATCTTCTGCTACACACGGTCAGGGACAAGTGAATTCAGCCCTCTGAAATGTACTGCAATCTACAAGCCAGAACAGAGGATGGAAGCGGCCAATCCGAACGCAGTAGCGATCATCAATCGGAACAGAGAGAGCGCGAAAAACAACGAAGATACACGCCTACGTGAGTCGCCCTGCGGGAGCCCGACGACCAAAAAATGAATCAGAACAGTGTGTAATGATCAGCAATTTCACAGCAGGGGCCAGGTCGCTGCTTAGTGTCACAAACAGCGAGATCACTATGTGAGAAGTACCCCTTAGTTTAAAAGGAGTTTACCAGTAGGATCAACCCTCCTAACCCATCTCTGTAGACATGTACCTCATAAAAAGTTTAATACAATGATATCTTGATATCTGTGATTCTATGTTTTATTCCAAAGAAATTAATTTTTTACTTAATATGTAAATAAGATGTTAAGATCTATGGTCCGGACATAGATCTCTGATAATCTTCCTCCAGTGCTTCTATTAATTGAAACGGCATTACTAGTGTGTTACATATAAGGACTGACAATCTGTTCTCTTGATCTACATGTCTCACACTGGTAATGCTCCCTTTCCTTTAAAATAAGTTTTGAAGGCAAATTCTCAGAGAGATCTGTGTCCAGCACACAGATCTTAGAAGCTCATTTATATATTAAGAGAAATGTGTATTTTTCTGGAATAATATATCAGATCACAGATATAAAGGTATAATTTTATTCAATTTTTGATGACCGTATGCCCATATATGCTCACTATTTGCTATTCATTTTGTCCTACATACAGGTGTATCTCAATAAATTAGAATATCATGAAAACGTTAATTTATATCAGTAATTCAATACAAAAAGGGAAACGCATATATTATAGAGAGTCATTACACACAGAATGATCTATTTTATTTTTTATTTCTGTTAATGTTGTTAATATATGCGTTTCCTTTTTTCCATTGAAGCACTGAAATAAATTAACTTTTTGATTATATTCTAATTTATTGAGATGCACTTGTATCTATTTTCCAGCTATTGATCCAGTAAACTTTCAACAAATTTTCTAGTTTTTTAGATTTTTCTGATCCTTTTTTTTTACTTTACTTTGACCTTCTTCTTCTTTTTATTTAATCTAGCCACCGGATCTATCCATGCTTATTGCACTACATGTTGCATTGACAATATCTATTTTTTTCATAGCATAGGGCTCTGTATTTTCATCACTTTGTTTCACTTTACATCTATTAATGATCTGTGTAAACCACCTTTTCTGTCTGCCAGGGTTTATTATCATTTGCTATATGTTACTGTTAAATATTGTGCATGTGCATCTGTGGCGCCCCTGAGGCTTCAGTTGCCACAGAGTATTGTAAGTTGCCCACCACAATGCTGCAGCGGTCGCCTTCGAGACACTGCGGGGACTTCTCTTTAGGGACCCCTCTGGCAACAGGTAGGTCAGGTTGCTTACTTCTGAGTCGTGACGCCACTCTCGGTTTTGCGGTTAGGGTGATGGGTGACTGCCACTGCAGTTTAACGAGCGTCTGGGGCTGATGGTATCTGCAGTTGGATGGTATGGCCTCCCGAGAGTGAGACGGGCCCCAGGGGCTCGGGTGTATGTGTGTGGAACAACAGGTCGCAGAAGAACTCAGTCTCAGTCCAAAAATGTTTTCAACTTGTTTACTCACGTTCAGCTGGTTTTGTGAGATAACCCAGGCGATACTGAGATAGACCAGAGAGAACCAGGTATCCTTCAGGCTGGTATAGGGGTGACTGCTGACTCGCCTTCCTAGCACTTCTTGTTTCGGACAACCCCTGACTTAAAGTCCCGTGGGCTTCATCCAGGAAAGTCGCATCTGCCTTTTCTCCCCTTTCTGGCCCGTTTGTTGGCAGCGTGGACCAAGGTGGACAGCTGCAGGCTCGATCCTCCTTATGGTCCCGCTCGTTGCTGCTGATGCTTGGACTCTGTGTTGGTTGGTGTGGAACCTCTAGTCCCACCACCTGCAGGATTTAGCAGACCACTAAATGGATCTCTGGCTCTAGGGACCTGTTCCCCGTGTGTGCTTCATTACCAGGAGTCCCCGTACTCAACTGCCTCTCCTTTCTCTTCTGCAGGAGTCTTTCAGGGTCACTGTGTGGCAATGTACTCCCCCGTCAGCGTCCACTACACGTGCAGGGTCTGACTAGTGTGTTCGCTCTCCTACATCTGCCCTTCAGACTCGGGTACCTCCAGCTCCTGTTCCCTTGACTGCCACTGCAACAACTCGTTTCCAGCTTCTCTACCGCACCACTAGCTGAGATGTGGAGGCCACGCCCCCTCCTGGGTCTGCCAAGGGGTCCCCTCTAATGTGTGTGTGAGATTTGGTTACAATGTGTCTGTGCGTGCACACCCTACACAGCCTTTGGGATTACCAGTTTGCACTCACCCAGCATGGGTGCAGTACTCAGTGGTGCCTGACCAGGTCAGGGGCGCCACAATTGCACTTGATTTTAAGGTGTAGTGATGCACCCGGATCCTGAAGTCAATACCGGTTTCACCACGTACACGCTCAAATGCACCACAAGGTTGCCCTCCCCAATGGGGACTGGGCTAGGGTAAGGTGGTCTTAAGGTAGCCTTCAAACAAGGGGGGTACCACCCAGTAGTGACAGGAACCTGGGGAGGAGCAGCCACCAAGGGGAGTTAAGAGCCCACACAACAGTTAGGGGGAGTTCTCCAGCAGGAGAGGAAATGAGCAGACGTATCTTACCGGTGCTCCGGTGGGACAGAGGACTTGTTCTTGCGGTTGCCGAGGTGTGAGCATAAACGCTCCCTTGGAACCCGTGCCACGTAGGATGCAGGACCCTGGGGAAGATCATTCTCCAAGTTGGTTTTCCAGAATCTGCCAGGACAGGGAGGTTTCAAGCTTACCTGGCCACAATGAGCCTAAAAGCACAGTGCCAGAAAGGATCTGGGGCCTTGGACAACACTTGGCCCCATTGCGGAGCCGCTGTACCAAATAGGGGAAAGAGTACTACTCGAGACGAACTAGGGTCCCCAATTAACTTTAAGCCACGGGGATCTAACACACATGGTGCTAGGAGGAAGGGACTGACCAAGCACCTAACCGAACTGACCTAGGAAGGGATTCGGGTTGAACGGAGCCCATCGCAACGAGTGACCAGTACTACCCAGGAGAGCAGTATAAAGAGTGAGTAAAGACACCTGGAACCGCAGCATTTGACTCAGACTCTTATTACCGGCACTGCTGCATTGCACCTTGGTGCTCAAAGGCCATCACTACTCCCCTCATCATCCTCCCCGGGGCCCACTCCACCTGTGGGGAGCGACACTATCTCTGCTGCTACTACCATCTGCCCCAGAGGACAGCGACAGCAGCGGTAGCTAAATTCCTGGCCGCATACCACAGGTGGTTCATGACATTCATCCTACTACTACCCCCATCATCTTCCCACCTTATTGGTGTACACCTTGGGGCATGAAGCCAGGGAGGCCACCGTGACATCCCAGATCCTCACACCAGCCTGGTGACGAGTAACTCAGGTACAAGATTCCCCGTGCCTGACAATCCCTGCCCCCTGGGTGCTACACACACATCCTAAACTACAAAGCAATTATGTATCCAATTATGTTTTTATTTTTGTATAATTATTCTGAGCAGAAAATTTTTGGGGAAGGTCTATAATTGACTGAAACATCAAATTAGCTGTTAGTTACGGACTCTTCCCGGTTTTCAATAAATTCACATCTTTTGCAAAGCATCTAATTGAGTGCAGAGTTTTACTACTATTATTAATTATGGATTTGAAATGTACTCTGGCACTTCATCACCTTTCACCAGAGTGCTGTATATTATTCATCTGCTTGCCCATATACGGTATATAGCTTATAATCTGCTGACAGATTCCCTTCAACCCTTTCACAACACAGCAATTTTCCATTTTTTGTTTTCTCAAACCTTTCTTCCAAGAGCCAAATATTTTTTTATTTTTTGTAAGTATAGCTATATGATGGCTTGTTTTTCACGGGACGATTTGTACTTTTGAATGAAACCATTCATTCTGCCACATATTGTACTGGAAATGGAAAAACCACAACCCCCAAAGTCCATTACTTATTTACTTTTGTCGATATATTTGTCCCTTCCCCGCTCTGCATGCAGGGGTATAATTCTTCACCACTCCAAAACGCATAAGGGGTTGGGGCCCATGGCGTCCACATCAGGGGTATACACATGTTTTTAATATTGCGTATGTGATGTTTCAATAAAGAAGAACACACAATTTTTTATGGCATTTTGGTGCTGGACTCTCCTTCCCTTTTCTGCTTTATATGGTCGCCAAGCCTGGTCCGTGCCCCTTTGGGACTGCTGAATGGGCAGTGAGTTTCCATTACCTTTTTCTATACTTTTTTAATACAATATGTATACTTACAGCCACATTCCGACTAGACTGTATCTGTCCTTACATTGAGTAAGGCCACATCTGGTTGACATGTGACGCCATGAATGTAAATTGTTTACTAGCAGTATGTGTCAAAACTGTGATATCTTGCTGAACATAGAAAATTAAACTTTTACTCAGAAGAACTCTTTTGAGTTTCTAATGTCACACTAAACGTTTTTCTAGTACAACTGGTATTGCTGATCTATGCTTAATACTATATCAATACTATGCTTAATGCTATCATAGGTTATCAATATAAGATCAGTAGGGTCAGTTACCAGCACCCAAATTAATCATCTATTTGTGTTTACCATTGTTGTAAACAGTGAACAAAGCCAAAAGATTACAGCTACCAATGGGGTAACTAGAGTCTGATGGGCCCCAGTGCAAACTTTTTACCTGGCCCTCCCTTGCAAGTTGTTCAGATGTATGAGCCATGTAGCATTCTAAGCCTATGTGCACACGTTGCTTTTTTTTCAGCGCAGAAAAAAACGCACCCTCTGGCAGAGGGGAGAATTGTAAACAATGCTTTTTGAGAAAAACGCATTGAAAACGCATGCGTTTTTCATGCGTTTTTTTAGGTGCCTTTTTTTTAAGACTTGTCAGTGTTAATAAAGTTTGTTGAGCACAGACCTTTGGAAAAAAAACCTGTGATGTCATTTCCTTCTCCACATTCTGTTTGGATAAATAAGAGGGCTTGGAATGGAAGGAGCACCATTTGAGTTTTGGAAAAGTTGAAATAAACTTCGCGCACCATGTCACATTAGCAGGGCCCCTTGGGTACCTATACGTCAGAAAACCCCCACAAGTGACCCCATTTTGGAATCTGCACCCCTCAAGGATTTTATTCAGGAGTATATTAAGCATTTTGAATCCACAGCTACTTCACCCAAAATGTTGCTGTAGCAACAATAGTCTCACTTTTAGGCCCGTTTCACATGTCAGTGAAAAACACTGACGTTTTTCACTGGCGTGTAAAACACGCACATGTCCCTCCGTGTGCCGTGAATCACGGCACATGTGGGTTGTCTAAGTGCAATCCGGGCTCCGTTCTCCGTGGCCCGTGATTGCACTCAGTAATTAGCTCACCTGTGCACGCTCCCGCTTTCCATGGTGCTGATCGCTCCCGCGGTGCAGCATCCGGCTGGCGCTGACCCCCGCAGCAGCTGCTTCTGGGTCGGCTGTGTCGCGCATCATGAATATGCGCGACAATAATGAGCCGGCTCAGAAGCAGCAGGGAGAACGGGCTGCAGAGGACATTGCTGGACGCCGGGTGAGTTAAAATGATTTTTCTTTTAAAAGCACGTTTTTTTCTGGCACGTGTTTCACGGACCACACCACTGCGTGGTCCGTGGGACATCAGTGATGCCACAAAAAAATGGACATGTCTCCGTGCGGCAATCACGCACACGCGGGTACGCCGCACGGAGACACGTGCAGTGTAAAATCACTGACGTGTGAGCAGACCCATTCATTATAATGGGTCTGCGTATGTCAGTGATTCTGGTACGTTTAAAAAAAAGGACAAACGTCCCAGAATCACTGACGTGTGAAACAGGCCTAAGGCTATGTGGCCATGATCCAGCGACACGGCATCTAGTACACAGTGTCAGCCTTCCTGCAGCTGCCCATGCCCACGATTTGGGTTCAGGCTGCTGTGGACTTTAGCTATATTCTACCTGCAGAGAACACTCTCGTCTCCGCAGCATAAATTGACATGCTGAGTCTCGGGAAGCCACGCCACCGGTCAGTTTATGCTGCGGAGAAAAGAAGCACAGTGGGCATGGGATCTCCAAAAATCCTTCCACTGTGCTTCTACCGTACTGCATAACGCAGCGTTATGGACGCAGGGAAAACACTCAGTGCCCATAACGCTGCAAACCCTGATTGTGGGCACACAGCCTAAAAAGCGTCAATGGATGAATGGATGTCAAATATATATAACGTCCCACCCCCGCCTGCACATTCTAAGCTGGCACCTTTAGTACCTTTCATGTGGCACTAAAGGGTGCCTAGCTTAGTATTTATCCCAAAAAAAAAACAATGAAAAAAATGGCGTGGGGTCCCCCCTATTTTTGATAGCCAGTCAGGGTAAAGCAGACAGCTGTAGCCTGCAAACCACAGCTGGCAGCTTGATCTTGGCTGGTGATCAATTTGGAGGGCTCCCCAGGCTTTTTTTTTTATTTATAAATAAAGAATTAAAAAAAAAATAACGTGGGGTCCCCCCAAATTAGATCACCAGCCAAGGTGAAGCTGACAGCTGGGGTCTGGTATTCTCAGGGTGGGAAGAGCCATGGTTATTGGACTCTTCCCAGCCTAAAAATAGCAGGCCGCAGCCGCCCCAGAAGTGGCGCATCCATTAGATGCGCCAATCCTGGCGCTTCGCCCCAACTCATCCCGCGCCCTGGTGCGTTGGCAAACGGGGTAATAAATGGGGTTGATACCAGATGTGTAATGTCACCTGGCATCAAGCCCAGCAATTAGTGATATCACGGCGCCTATCAGATACCAGACATAACTAATTGACAGTAAACAAAAGCAAAAAAAATGACAAAATTTTTTTATTAGAAAAAACACTCCCCAAATCATTCCCTTGTTCTCCAATTTAATCAAAAAATTTTAAAAAAATGGGTCCGCAGAAATCCATTTGGACGTCCCACGTCGCCTCTGGACCTTCTAGAATATGGGGGCACGTTCAGGGAACGTATCCCCCATTTTCTAGGAGGACAGACCCTCCATTTGAGGAGAGTGGGTGCCAAAAATCTGCGCCCACTCTCCCCGGGTCACAGCTGCAGAGTGCGAGCAGCCAGCACAGCTTTCTGTACACAGTGCTGGCTGTCAGCTGCTCTGCACATGTGACCGGCCAGCGTGCACTGTGAAGGAGGAGGGGGCCGCGGGGGATCAGCGCTGTGACCGGACAGGTAAGGGGGAATACCGGGGGGAATAGGGGGTGACCTGGCAGGGCCTGGGGGGCATTTTTCTGTTGCATGTCTCAAGGCACATGCGACAGAAATCATAGGAGCAGGGCGGCCGGTGCGCTACTGTGCGCGCGGCCATGTTGGATTTTCGGGAGGGGGGTCGGGGGTCGGGGCGCGCACTTTGGCGACACCGGGGGCTTTCCAGGACTTTGCCAGGAAGTGAGGTCAACAGGAAACCTCTTGACCTCACTTCCAGGTAAATGCCTGCGTTCTGGCATGCCGACAAAGCCCGCGGACCGCAACAAAAAAGCAGAACTGAAAGAACTGCGGTGTAGCTGCGTTCTGACCCCACATCATTGATTTAATGGGGGAGAGAACGCAGCCACAACGCACAAAAGAAGTGACATGCTGCTTTTCTTTCCGCACCGATTTTTGGCATCCAAAACGCTGCGTTTAGAAACGCAGCGTGTGCACTGATTTTTCGGCTTTCTCATACACTTTTGCTGGGAAAGCTGAACGCATGCAACTTGCCACTGAAACGCTGCGGTTCTAAACGCAGCTTTTCCGCGGTAAAAAACGCAACGTGTGCACACAGCCTAAAACCTCTAAAGGCATACATTTTGCCTTATCCCATCACTATGGTACTATCTGGTACTAAGGTTCTCCCACTATGGGCCTCTCCAAGGCTTATACAGTCATATGAAAACGTTTGGGCACTCCTATTAATGTTAACCTTTTTTCTTTTAACAATTTGGGTTTTTGCAACAGCTATTTCAGTTTCATATATCTAATAACTGATGGACTCAGTAATATTTCTGGATTGAATTGAGGTTTATTGTAGTAACAGAAAATGTGCAATCCGCATTTAAACAAAATTTGACCGGTGCAAAAGTATGGGCACCTCAACATAAAAGTGACATTGATATTTTGTAGATCCTCCTTTTGCAAAAATAACAGCCTCTAGTCGCTTCCTGTAGCTTTTAATGAGTTCCTGGATCCTGGATGAAGGTATATTTGACCATTCCTGTTTACAAAACAATTCCAGTTCAGTTAAGTTTGATGGTCGCCGAGCATGGACAGCCCGCTTCAAATCATCCCACAGATGTTCAATAATATTCAGGTCTGGGGACTGGGATGGCCATTCCAGAACATTGTAATTGTTCCTCTGCATGAATGCCTGAGTAGATTTGGAGCGGTGTTTTGGATCATTGTCTTGCTGAAATATCCATCCCCGGCGTAACTTCAACTTTGTCACTGATTCTTGCACATTATTGTCAAGAATCTGCTGATACTGAGTTGAATCCATGCGACCCTCAACTTTAACAAGATTCCCGGTGCCGGCATTGGCCACACAGCCCCAAAGCATGATGGAACCTCCACCAAATTTTACTCTGGGTAGCAAGTGCTTTTCTTGGAATGCCGTGTTTTTTTGCCTCCATGCATAACGCCTTTTTGTATGACCAAACAACTCAATCTTTGTTTTATCAGTCCACAGGGCCGTCTTCCAAAATGTAACAGGCTTGTCCAAATGTGCTTTTGCATACCTCAGGCGACTCTGTTTGTGGCGTGCTTGCAGAAATGGCTTCTTTCTCATCTCTCTCCCATACAGCTTCTCCTTGTGCAACGTGCGCTGTATTGTTGACCGATGCACAGTGACACCACCTGCAGCAAGATGATGCTGCAGGTCTTTGGAGGTGGTCTGTGGATTGTCCTTGACTGTTCTCACCATTCTTCTTCTCTGCCTTTCTGATATTTTTCTTGGCCTGCCACTTCTGAGCTTAACAAGAACTGTACCTGTGTTCTTTCATTACCTTACTATGTTCCTCACAGTGGAAACTGACAGTTTAAATCTCTGAGACAACTTTTTGTATCCTTCCCCTGAACAACTATGTTGAATAATCTTTGTTTTCAGATCATTTGAGAGTTGTTTTGAGGAGCCCATGATGCCACTCTTCATAGGAGATTCAAATAGGAGAACAACTTGCAAGTGGCCACGTTAAATACCTTTTCTCATGATTGGATACACCTGCCTATGAAGTTCAAAGCTCAATGAGGTTACAAAACCAATTTAGTGCTTTAGTAAGTCAGTACAAAGTAGTTAGGAGTGTTCAAATCAAGAAATTGATAAGGGTGCCCATACTTTTGCACCGGTCAAATTTTGTTTAAATGTGGATTGCACATTTTCTGTTAGTACAATAAACCTCATTTCAATCCAGAAATATTACTCAGTCCATCAGTTATTAGATATATGAAACTGAAATAGCTGTTGCAAAAACCCAAATTGTTATAAAGAAAAAAGGTTTACATTAATAGGGGTGCCCAAACTTTTTCATATGACTGTATTTCCCATATCCCCTTCCTGGTATATACGTCCCCCATTCTAGCTTATATATTTTTTATTCTGTCACTCTTTTCTAGCGCATAAAAAACCCCCATTGTTTGCACCTTTCCCTAATCCGACATTGTGTGGCATTCTCTTCTATAGCCAGCACAGAGGTTGGTAGCTGACATCAGCGTGCACCCTATGAACGATGAATGGCATCACTGCCATGCGATGCAAAAGCCTTTGGCCCTCTGATTGGTTGGCAATGTGCATTACAGTGCAGGGACCCAACAGATCTCTACGCCGCAATACATTTCAGCTGATTGTGTATCCTAAGATACACATCGAGCTGAAGTCGGCGTCTGCAGGCCTCGTTCCAGCTCGGACCCAGTCACAGTCGCATTCTCTGCAACTGCAGTCATTTAGCTCCTGACAACTGCAAACACTGGGTAGTTCCTAGTTTCACATGGCGCTCATTGAATTTAATGAGAGCTGAGCTGCACCCCAGACGAAAGCTACAGATGAAATCCATTTCTCAAAAAGGATGACATTTTTGTTTTTTTTTTTTTTTGCTCACCTCCCAAATTCTTCAAGTATTACCTTATGAACCATATCATTAATCATCACCTTGTTTTGTCTAATCTAACCCCTAAGAAATGTTTTCTTCTATGAAGTATTCATTTAATGGAGTTTTTACAATTTATTGTGTAGCAACATTTAATAAAAGTGCTTTTAGATACTGAGCCTACCAAAAGACTCCTACCTGCCAAAATAAACACACTTCTACACAAAGCGATATTCATTCATGACAATCATTATACAAAATATAACTGAATATATAATCACCCTCTTCAAGTCAGTATTCGGTACAGGCACTTTTGACAGCAATTATAGCCCTGAGTCTGTGTTGATGGGTCTCTATGAGTTTTTCATATATAGGCAAAGCAATTTTTAACATTTTATAAAACTGCTCAAGCTCTTCAAGTTGAATATAAATATGAGTGGATAAATATTCTTAAATCCTGCATTATTTCTTAGTTAAATTGTAGTCTGGACTTAACTGAAGCCATTAAACATACAGTTGCCTGACAATCATGGAAATGTCGTAGCCATGTTGGCTCCTAGCATTTCTGTGATTGGCTGGCCGCATAGCATCATTGGGTCTATATAAGACCTGACAACACCATGTTAGGCATACTGTACCAGGAAATAGTGTAGATAAAGTTTCTGCTGGTGAAGGGATAGTGTCTTATAGTGTCACAGTACCTGCTGGTGCAACATGAAACCAACAGCCCTTTTCAGGGCTCATTCAAATAGATTATTTTCAATACTAATAGTGCTAGTGTAGGGTTAGTTTCTGAAGTAGGGATATTGTATTAGAGGCATTTAGGCAGGGTTTTGCTCTACAGTATATGCTGGTGCTGCCATGTACAACCAAAAGTCCCTTTCCGGGTTAATTTACATTCATTTTATACATGAATAATACTGTTCTTAGCTGTAATTAGTGTGGGGTTAGTTTCTGGAGTAGGAATAGTGTATTAGAGGCATTTAGGTAGGGTTCATTGAAAAACATACAAGCAAAAGTCCTTTCAGGGTCAATTTAAATAAATTATAATATCTAATAACACCGCTCTGAGTCTGCAAGTAGAGTAGGGCTAGTTTCTGGATTAGGGATAGTATGTATTAGAGGTATTTAGGCAGGGTTAATTGTGGTACAGTCCTTGGTGCTGCCACGTATATGCATAAGTCCTTTAAGGACTAATCTACAAACATTCTAGTTTCTAATAATACTGCTCTGTCTGCAATTAGTGTACGGGTAATTTAATGGAGAAGGCATAGTGTATTAGAGGCATTTAGGCAGAGTTCTCTGCCTTTTCATACATTGCTGCTGCCACGTGCAATCAACAGCCCTTTTCAGGGCTAATTTAAATACATTTTAATCTCTAATAACACCATTCTTATCTATGTACATAACTTGAAATATGTAAGGCGTGTGGTAAGGGATTGGAAATGGACATCACAATGATGGTGGGTCACGGCCTCTATGTGGCCCATGGCCTGCTGTGGGAGCACACTAAACACACTTATCATCTAGACCTAGCTTCCTGTTTCACTTTGCTGTGGGGAGCAGGACAGCAATGTTCAAGCCAGAACAGTGCAAATAGACTGTAGGTGGATGACAGATAATTTTTCCAGTCTTTTTATCAGCACCACTCTGTTTTCCATACGGTTCAGTCTTACTAGTCAAAAGTCTGGTCCACATAATCTTTGCCCTGATGCTCTTTCCTCCCATGATGGCGAGTCTTGGGATACAAGGGACCAACACTTGGAGACTCAGAGGAGCTCTTAACTTTTCCATATATGGCTTCTTCTGTCCTCTCACATTACACATTTCAAGAGGGATATAAGATTGTGTGTTGATGCCTAAATATTTGAGCAGCCATGGTCAGTAGAAACTTACGGTAGGGAACAGTAATTACTGTCTCAAGAGGTGGATGATGATGATGAGACACAGTTGACATCAAGTCATGTTAAGTCAAGAAGTCAGGAAGAGGCCAAGACTGAGGAAGTGGAAGACGAGATGGTGGATGATGAAGTCACTGACCCAACTTGTCAAGGTGACATGCAGAGCAAGCACAGCAGTGCAGAGGGGGAGAAATCAGCAGCACCACAACAGGCAGGAAGAGGCAGTGGTGAGCCTGACGGAGAAGGTGGGCAATTGATCTCCATGGCATTTACACACAGCCAGATCCTAGGGCAAGGGTTAGGTGTTCCCCAGTTTGGTCCTTTTTTACAGAAAATGTAGAATAATTTGCAACCTGTACCATACCAAGCTCAGCAGGGTCCAGACCACTACCAACCTGACCACCAATAGCATGCTGAGGCATATGTCTTCCAAGTACCAGATTGAATGGGCCTAATGCCTGGTTCCACAATCTGTGTCTGCGGGTGATACCACTACCTCTTCACTTGTTTTACATGCTGGCAAATCTTGTGTCCAGGATGCGAGCACAGATACCCCCCGTCCTTGCACATGTTGTTGCACAATTGCAACCACCATCAGCAATCACGTCCACTTCCTTGACGTTCAGCACACCTGGAGCACTGCTGGAGAAAACGTGTTTGTAGCATGTGCAAGGGCTACCACCATCTGTGCCAAGTTGCTTTTGAGTGTACGAGATGCAGCTTCATCCAGGGCATTATGCATTATTTCATTATCCATTATTCCTTTATTCACCCATATACAGCTAGAATGGAATATTCTCTTTTTAGTATCAATGTAAAGGGCACCCTTTTCCACTTATGGCATGCTCAACTGGCAACCTTATGAAAAAGGGGCTCAAGAACAAAGGGACTGTTAACAGAAAATAAAAATAAAGGAGGCATTAACGTTTTCCCTGTATGACGTTACCCAATCATAAGGCAACGTCATACAGGGATAATAAAAAAGGAAGTGTAGCCCCCCTGAGACTGGTCGCTACAGGGTATATCATTATATCCTTTCCAGTCAGGGAGAGGTTGGTCTGTTAAGTTTAAACACACCTCACACCACCATACAGCAGCGAGAAGCAGTCACTAGGAAAGGGTGAACAATGTTTCAACACACACACAGTTCCTGGCAGACGCCAGGTGGCCTCCACTAATTAGAACAAGAGTGGTTGCCATAGCAACTTGCAAAGGTGGGGGCCTGGGCAGTTAGGAGTAAAAAAATAAAGCAGTTTGATTTTATCTCAGAACAGCCTGGACACGAGACAGGGCAGACACACAGTGTGTAGCTCCCTGAGGGTTGCTGTCAGGCCTGCAGGGAGGCAGAACAAAGCTGTCTGGATGTAACACCATAGAGACAGCACAACCAAGTCAGGGCCAGTAACACCTAGAGAGACAGGACCCAGCACCTGTAATCGTGAACTTAAAGACAGTAGTCGCAAGACTATGGGACTGAGCACAAGAGAGGTACAGAGCCCCTGTTTGGGTGGCCGCAGCATGACAGCAGAGAGGGAGCCTGGGAGATGGGACAGAGGTCTGACCCACGAGAGGCCCAGGCATGTACGAGCCAGGACCGGGGGAGAGTACAGAGTTGTGCATGGAGGAGAAAGGCCACAGATTACCAAACCGGATCCAGCCTCTGACCTGCCCGGGATCGACCGGAGTCTCTGACAGCAAGGACCAGTACCCCGGGTGCGATACCACCTGAGCCAGTAAATAAAATGACTGGAACCCACACCTGGTGACTCTGTAACAACCGCCACACTGCACTCCAGTGCTCCCGTGGACTGCCACCCCCATTCTCACCAAACTCTCGGGGTTCCCCGCTCCACACGTGGGGAGCGACACCATCCCTGCTGCACCTAACGCCTGCCCTGGAGAGAGACTGTGCAAAGGCGGCTAATTCCTGGCCGCATACCACGGGTGGCACTACGAAGCATCCCCATTCCTCATCCAGTACTGCCCCTGGGAGAGGACTAGTCACAGAAAGGGTTGGCGGCGGAGGAGGCCAAGACCCCAGTCACCGCTGCAACCAGTGATATGCTTCCCAGGGGCCCGTCACCCTCCTTCGATCCCCATCTGTACTGGACACTTGTTTGTTGTTTGTTTTTCATGTAGCCGACGGGGTCACAAAATTGGGTCAGTCCAGTCGCAGCTACCCCAAGGAACCACTGTCGAGTACCCTAAGGTCCCGTGGTATGCTACATTTGGCCCGGTGACGAGTACCCTAAGGCCCCGTGGTACACTACAGAAGTGCCCCTAGAGAAGGTAAGAACTAGCTTTTTGATTGTACTGTGGTAAAATTGATGTATCCAACTTTTTCACACTGAGATCTCCACTTTCCCAGCACTTATTGTCATTACATATGAGGAGGAGAGCTGCCATCTAGTGATATTACATACAAGGCTCTGGATCTATCCCATGTATTGCAGAATTATGCCCAGCCACATGGGTTAAATACAAATTCAAACAACAAAAAGAGGCACGAAGTATGTGGCGCGCATAGCCACTTCAAATTTTAACCATGCCCCTAGCCGCACCCCAAGCCAGGCACTGAAGGATGTTCAGCAGATGCCCTGGACTCTTCATTCATTCATAGTCGTATCAGCCAGAACTTTCCCATATTTATATAAGCTTCACTATATGACATTTTTTTTTGTCTGTAAGGCTATGTTCACATTTTGAAGAAATCTGGTGTTTTTTGTTTTCTGCCGCTGTACGCACCAAATTATACAATAACAATTTTCCTTGGTTATTGCAGTTTTGCTGCATTTCTAATGCCTTTTCCTCATTATTTCATGCGTTCTTGTGCAGATATGAATCTGCATTAAGTGTAAAAAAAAACAAAACAGAAACGCTTTGATTCTGCACTTAAAAAAGTAGCTGCAGTTTTTTCTATGCACATCTGTTCCGCCCCGTGGCCTCGGTTGCGGCCGCCGAGCCGCTCGGGTCCTTGCTCGTGTGCTGCGGGTGGTGGCTCGAGCTTCTCGCGGACCCGGGGGTCACGTCGCTCTGAAAAGAGTAGTGGCGATGCACACAGGGGTTTGGGTGATTGTTTGGTGGAATTGATAAAGTTCGTGATGCCACCCACGGGTTGTGGTGATTGTATGGTGGACACCACTGCTGCCGTTGACTAGGCCTCCCGGGGACGGTGTTATGCAGCTTGGTGTTAACCCCTCCGGTGGCTGGGGGCGGTGATCCCGGGGGCCCGCGGGAAGGTGAGGGCCGGGGTGCAGTGCGCAGGGTCGCGGTGCAGCGCGGTGCGGTTCCTGACGGCACTGGTGTACTCACTCTGACACAAGATAACGGAGTCTCTGGTAAACCAAACGGCAGGATCGACGGGGCCCGCAGCCGGCTGCGGTGTTCTCCCTGGACATGTTGGTGATGGCTGTGATTTCCCTGCACCTGTGTTATGTAGCTTTTGACTCCTGTGCCTGGACACCGGTAGTCCGCTCCCTGGCGTGTAAGTGTCGTAGGAGCCCGTTTGCCCGCAGGCCTTTGGATCTCTTGCCTTGGCGGTGGCACTTATCCGGGATGGTTGGGCTGTTGCCGTCAATCGGGACTTGGGTGGGAATGAACCCCTGAGGTCCAGACCGCAATCAGTAAATTCGACTATCAGGGCGGCTTCTAGCCTAGTCGGGTTTGGCTCCAATCGGCTCCCCGATTCAGTACCGGCGGGCCACCACCCGACCCCGGTCCTACAGTTCCACCGACCGTACACCAAATCCTGCAGATGGCCACCACCGTCTGCCGACCTTGCTGGAGGTGCCTGGGCTCCGACCCAGACACTTGCAGTTCCACTGGTGGGCCTGGGCTCAGCTCCGCCGATGTGTGTCTCTCTCCTCCTCAACTCTCTCACCGACTGCCTTCCACTGTCTACTCTCCTGAACTGCTGTGTTTTCCCGCCTCCAGGCCTGTGAACTCCTCGGTGGGCGGAGTCAACCACCTGGCTCCGCCGCACCTGGTGTGGACATCAGACCCTGGAGGGTGGCAACACGGGTTTTAGTGTGACTGTTGTCACCTATCCGGGGAAGGGGTGTGTGGTGTTGTGTCTGTGACTACCTGGCTAGTCCAGGGCATCACACATCCATATCAAAGCTTCTACTGTAGAGAAAAAAACACCAAAACCGCAGAGTTCAGCCACGTTTTTTCATGAAATCACATCCACTTTGCTTGGACAGTTAAACACAGCAGATTTTAAATGCAAAAAAAGCAACAGAAAAAAACAGCATTTACAGATGTGAAAACAGACTCAGGGCATGTGCGCACATGTGCGTATTGAATGCATTTACGCTGCGTATTGCACTGCAGCGTAAATGCATGCATCCTGCGTCCCTAGCACAATCTATGTAGATTGTGATTAATCCTTGCGCACAATGCTTTTATGAATGCAGTGATTTGGGTGCTGAAATTTTGATCAAAATCCGTGCGTTCATAAAGCGAGCATGTCAATTATTCTGTGCGCTATGGATGCAGCTCCCACTCTGTCTATGGTGTGGGCAGCAGCCATAGCCCATGAAATCGGCTTTTTTTGTACCAAAAAAAATGCATCCATTATGCAGTGTTTCTGCAGCGATTTGAAGCGCACATGTGCTGTCAATCGCTGCAGAATATTCAGCAGTTATGTGCGCACGAGCCTTTAGGCTGCGTGCGCACGTTGTGTTCTTTTCTGCGTTTTGGCTGCATTTCAAAGTGCAGCATCTCATCCCCAGCAAAGTCTATGAGACGTCTGCAAATTCCATGCACACGATGCTTTTTGAAATGCAGTATTTTAGATGCCACATATTTGACAAAATCGATGTGTTTTAAAAAGCAACATGTCACTTCTTTCGTGCGTTTTGGTTGCATTTTCCACCCACTCTCTCTCTGTCTGTGGGAGCGCACTGTCAAAAATGCATCCAAAACACATCCAAAATGCATGCAAAATGCATCCCAAATGCAGCTTATTGGATGCATTTTTTTAGGCACATGCAGTGTTTACTGCTGTTAAAACGCTGCATTTTATTTGTCAACCAGAAAGCACATGTGCGGACATAGCCTTAGGCCATGTGCCCACGGGAGAAAGTAACTGCGGATTTTGCTGCGGAAAACCCACAGATTTTCCAGGTTTACGCAAGTACAGACACTCCCCATGTTATCCTATGGGATTTGGGGAGTGCTATATCAATGCTGCGTTTTTTGTGGCTGTGTAAAATGCTGCGGATTTCTCGCAGCCGCACATACCTGCATGTCAATTATTCATGAGTAATTATCTGCGGAATTCCTGCCTTTCCACTATGGAGATACAAGGCGGGAACTCCACAGGAATTCCGCATGAAATCCGCAGTGTTTACGCTGGTTTACCGCAACAATTCCGCAGAAATACCGCATCAATGGATAGGTGCGGATTCCGGGGAGTTGCTGCGTGAACCTGTGGAAATACCTGCAGAAACATCTGCAAGTATGTTGTCCCGTGGGCGCATGGCCTAAGGCTGTATGCGCACGTGTGTGTATTGTATGCATTTGCGCTGCGTTTAGCACTGCAGTGTAAATGCATGTGTCCTGCGTCACCTGCACAATCTATGTAGATTGTGCATGAGACGTGCGTACATTGCTTTTTTGAACGCAGCGATTTGGATGCTAAAATTTTGACCCAAATCCGTGCGTTCATAAAAGCAGCATGTCACTTATTCCGTGCGCTATGGATGCAGCTCCCACTCTGTGTATGGTGGGGGCAGCAGCCATAGCGCATGAAATCATTTTTTTTTTCTGAAACACTGCACCAATTACGCAGTGTTTCTGCAGCGATTTGAAGCGCACTTGTGCTGTCAAATCACTGCAGAATATTCAGCATCTACGTGCGAACATGGCCTTAAAGTCCAAGAAAAGTGGATGTGATTTCATGAAATCTCCGCCCTAGGTGCATCTAAAGACACTGCTGAACTGTGCAGATTGAGTGTGTTTTCTTTCTCTATTTGCTTCTTTGTGGAACTTGAAAAAAAATACGAGCAAAAAAAAATGCTGTTACATTTTTAAATGTAGAATCAAAGTTTTTCTGTAGTATTAAACTGCCTTAAAACCTGGATTATTTGTCTGTGGAAAAGAAAGCGCACATAGAGTCTTACCAGGTATGAGATATTACAAATAAGGTGCCAAAGGCACACTCACCTGCTGAAGTTGTGGCAGGCACAACTCCTTGATGCACATATATCAAAAGTAGTCAGCAGCAGCCCCGAAAAAAATAGTGAACAATAAGGATAAAAAAGAATCAGGTTCAATGATGGCTAGAAACCACATGAATTCAAGGATGTGTAATAAAACTATTCTTTATTTCTGCAGGTCAACGCGTTTCAAAAACATATCTGTCTTCTTCATCAGGACACAAGAAACATACTTGGATTCATATCTGCATCAAACATGTATCAAATATCTGTGAAAATACATAAACACAGCAAACATGCAATACTCAGAAATAATTATTATTGCATTGCGTGGTGCAAAAACCTGCAGAAAAAAAATGCAGCATTTACACTACGTGTGAACACAGCCTCAGCGATACATTTTTATTACATTTTTTATGGGTTCTAATAGAGAAAAATAATCAATTACACCATTTTTTTTGTCATTTACCGATCTCCATAAATAATCTGATCGCTGTGTTGTTCAGGTTGTTACGATTACAGGGACACCAAATATGTCCGTGTTATTTGCTCATTTTGTGATATTTTTTATATAAAAAACACTATCAAAATTACATTATTATATTTTTTATTATTTTTAGTAGTTTTATTAGAAAAAAAATCTTTTACTCTCCCGCAAGAATACAGGACACAGAGATGCTGCTCTGTACATTGGATCACTATGTCCAGTGCAATCTGCTGTGGAGTCAGAGGCTGCACTGCAGGTTCACCTATAGAAAATCCTCACTCTGATGTGAGCAGAGCCTTTGGCTCAACAGGTAGCGCTGATGTACTATGTTGGAAAGTTGCTGGCTTGATCCCAAGGAGGTGAAGAATCACATTACATTTTTGTCTTTTCATATTTCTTTATAGTTGTTTTATAACAACAAAAGAATCTGACTTCTTCCTTTACCTACATAGAGATGCAGCATATATATATATATATATATATATATATATATATATATATATATATAAAAAAACTGAATAATTTTCTTCTGGCTTCTCTGCCTGCAATACAGGTCAAGATTACCGAACCCGCCTGTGCCCCTCAGTACAGGCAGTGGCTCAATGTTAGAGCTGCTGCCTATGGCCGAAGCATTCAGCAGCTCATCAGTTATAAACTCCTTTGAGGGAAACCACAGCAGATGAGAATTTAATCTATGCACTGCTCTTCTTGAGTTAATTTATTCACTGAACCGGGAGGAGGAGCTGGGTCAAAAGCGGTGAACAACAGGACCGCAGGAGTGAGCCCTCAAATCAGAACAGTCCCGCTCAATCCATCACGGTTGGGGGGTATGGACGTATACTGCTTACACAATCATCTTCACCACTGCTTTGATGCTGCAGCTCACCTCTCCTTTCAATATAATGACATTAATAGCATACTGAAATAACAGAGGCGAGTCGCAGCAGGGAACAGTAATGGAGATGATTGTGTAAATCACACAATGGAAATTGAACATACCCAGAGTACAACCTCCGGTAACACCAACCTTGAGGGCTAAATTAACATAATCGATGCCTTCAATTTTAGCAGCCTATATCTCTCCAATGAGAACTAAAAACATAAAAACTTAATTTTATTCAGTTCTTCAGCCCTTTTATTTTAAGGTAGCTATTTTAATATGCCAAAAGTGGTGAAATGTCTTCTTTAATCATTCTTGTTCCATTGCACATCACAAAACACATAAATCACTGAACCATCTGCTTTTTCTCAATATTTTCCTTCTGTAAGCTGCAGGGGAAAACTCCACAAACCCTGGTCCACTATTATTTACTGCCTATTTCAACATATTATCTCACACACAGAGAACCCCTGCAAATCTGATTAACATTGTCTGCACATATTTTCCTGTCGTCTTTAACTGTGCGCTCTTTTAAAAAACAACATTTTTCAACCTGCTGTTTTCTACAGAAACATGTTTTCAACAGTTTGAAACTGCTACTTCTCTATTCCATGCACTTTCCAAGTAATTTTCCTTTTTACCCTCACTCACATTCCAATTTTTGAAGTCCACAAACTCAGTCTCCATACCTACATTTCATGTTTTTCCGAAAATAAGAGACAGGTTTTATTATTATTTTCTTGCTACGAAAGATAGCCTAAGGCTTATTTTGAGGGGATGTCTTATTTTTTCCATGAACCACAAGCCAAATTTACTCCAACAAAAAAAATTCCATTTATTCAAATAAAATCATATACCATTCTGGAGCGTCAACATAACTCTCCAAAGCCTGTGTGTAATAAATACTTTATATACAGTATAAATATATATACAGTTGAAACCAGAAGTTTACGTATACTACCTAAAAAGACACATATCCATGTTTTCTCACTATCTGATGTGGCGCCCCTGAGGCTTCCGTCGCCAGAGAGATATTGCACCTCAGCCAGAGGTGTGGTATCCCATCCCAGTTAAGAATGGGGTCATCTACCGGTTCACAGATAAAACCTGCACACACCAATTGGTAGGCATACACCGGGTCAGAGATAGTGGCAGTAACCCCCATAGACGATCAGGTCATGGTGCCGTAAGTCCCTTTCATTGGTCCCAATGGTGTGGGTGAGGCCTAGCCAGGGGGAGTGTGGGAGCAGTCAGAGAGAGTGAGTAGAAGAACAAGTTAGTCGGTTACAGAAGGAAAGGAGAGAAGGAGGTTCCTGGTGGAGATCCTGGGGTCTTGCTAGGCCCAGGTGACACCGAAAGAAGGGATTCCAGGGTCACGGAAGGGCAAATGTCCCGTGACCTGTTCCACTAGAAGATCGGGTGGAGGGATCAGGCTGCAAAATCAGGGACGGTCCCTAGACTGAGGGAAGAAAGACATATCCTTAAAGTAAAACCAAAGGCGTGAGAGATCATTGCAGGTGCCCAGGGCCACAACCCGCCACAGATCACCGGTAAAGGTGAGCAAGATACGACTGAGGTCAGCCACCTTTGTACAGGCCCTGTGGTGGAGGCGCAAGACAATCCAAAATAGTTGAGCGCTGAGAGAAAGCCAGAGAAAGGACACATAGAGGGGTGCACCGGTACTGACCCTTGACCTATCCGGGATCAGCGGAGGCCCACAACAGCGGATCCTGACATACTGCGGGTAACCGGTCCGCGCAACTGTGAGACTAACAGTGAGTAAACATCTTAACTGCAAGCCCCATGTCGTCTGCTTAATTCTGCACCTCAACCACAAACACCATAGAGTTTACCAAGCACCAAAGGTTGCCCCAGGGTGCCCGCCCTACCTGTGGAGAGCAAGAAACACCTCAGCTGCCATAACATCAGCCCCGGAGGTCCCTTCCAGCAGCTGCGGCTCCATAGCTGCAAATTACCACAAGTGGCGTCACGAATCATATATAATCTTTATCATCATCACCCCAATACCGCCATTTTATTGACTCCGCCAGGGTCACGGAATCGGGCCCCGCCACCGCTGACTACCCCGGACTAGTCCGGCCCGACACCGAGTCACCTAAGGCCCTGGGGCAGGCTAGTCACTGACATTCAATCAGAATAAACCTTTCCTGTTTTACGTCAATTAGGAGCCAAAATTATTTATATTTGCCAAACGCCAGAATGAGAGAATCATTTTAAGGCATTTCTATTACTTTCTGCAAAGTTAAAACTTTACATACATTTCATTAGTATTTGGTACCATTGCTCTTAAACTGAATGACGTGGGTGAAACAATATGATGTCCTTCCACAAGCTTCTCTCAATAGTTGGTAAGAATTTGTTCCCATTCCTCCTGACAGAACTGGTGTAACTGAGCCATGTTTGTAGGTCGCCTTTCTCGCCACCTGCCTTTTCAGTTTTACCCATAAATTTTCAATAGGATTGAGATCAGGGCTTTGTGATGGCCGCTCCAAAATATTGACTTTATCATTAAGCCACTTTGTAACCAGTTTGGCAGTATATTTCAGGTCATTGTCCATTTGAAAGACACATTTCTGTCCAAGATTTAAGTTCTTGGCTGATGTCTTGAGATGTTTCTTCAGTATTGCCACATAATCTTCTTTCCTCATGATGCCAACTATTTTGTGAAGTGCACCAGTCCCTCCTGCAGCAAAATAACCCCACAACATGATTATGCCACCCCCGTGTTTCACAGTTGGGATGGTGTCTTAGTCTTCAAAGCTTCTCCCTTTTTCTTCAAACGTAAAGATAGTCATTATGGCCAAACCGTTAAATTTTAGTTTCATCAGATTGCTGGACATGTCACCAAAAATTAAGGTCTTTTTTCCTGTGTGCATTTGCAAACATTAAACTGGCTTTTTATGTTTCTTTTGGAGTAATGGCTTTTTCCTGGCAAAGTGACCTTTCAGCCCATGTTGATGCAGTACTCATTTCACTATTTGGATAATGACGCAATCTTGTCTTCACAAGGTCGATTGCTTTTGTTCTCGAGTTGATATGCACATGTCCAAAGTACGTTCATCTCTGGTACATAGAACTTGTCTCCTTCCTGAGCGGTATGGTAGTTGTGTGCCGCCCCCGTGCCAGCAGCCGGCGCTGCTCGGATACGGACCCGCTGCGTGGCTCGAGGGATCCTCCAGACCCGGGGGTCACGCGGACACGTCGAATGAAAAGGGGGATGTAGTTGTATGGCCTTGACCGTATTTGGTTCGTGACGCCACCCACGGTGTATGGTGAAGTGGGACACCACCTCTGCTGTTGTGGGATACCTGGGGGAGGTTTAATGGCAGCTGGATGTTAACCTCTCTGCGGGTAGGGATGGTTGCCCCGGGGCCCAGTGTCTCTGTGCAGGGTATCGCGATGGCAGGGGACTGCACGCCCGGATGTAGCAGGGGATGTTTGGTTACTCACAGCAAATGAATCACACGAGTCTTTTGGTAAACCAAGGTGCTGGTGGCCGGCCGCCGCGGCCGGTTGTACTCTGGTCCCCCACCCGGGCTGGTGGTCGCCGTCTCTTCCTCTGCACTGATTGTGTGTTTGAACTTCCCGGTGTGGAACACGGGAGTCCGCTCCCGGCTTTCTGTGTGCCTGAGGAGCCATGCCTGCTGACGCTGATCCGTGGGATCTATGTGCCCTGGCGGTTGCCCTATCCCTATCTGTGGGTGGTTGTCTGCTTTTGGGACTTTGGTTGAGACAGGATCTGTAATCCTGCCCTAAATCGGTTGATTAGCTAGGCCGTTGGTTCTGGTCCTTGCTTCAGGGTCCAAGTACCCCCTCTGTGCACAGTTTCCGGTCAGGTCTCCGGTGTTGGTAATGGCGGGCTGCAACCCTGCTCCGGTCCTCCTCGGATCTGCCGAGCCATCTTCCCGTCTCCTGCTGACGGAGACCACCGTCTGCCACCTAGCCTAGGCACCAGGGCTCCAACCTTGGCACCGTTCAACTTGAACTTCTCCTCTGCTGGAGCTACACCTAGCTCCAGCCCACACTCCTCTCAACTTAAACTACAGACTAGATCTGTTTGTTTTCCCGCCCCGGGCTGCCTAGACCCCTAGGAGGGCGTTCCCTAACCGCCTGGTCCTGCCCACTGGTGTGCCTGTCTTGCCCTGAGGAGGGTGACTAGGGTTTCAGGTCGGCTGTATGTGTGTGTGTGACCTAGGTGAGGGACGGCGTTATGCGGGGGGCCTAATGTGTGACTATCTGGTGTGGCCAGGGCGTCACAGTTGCACATTCCCATCTTGTTTGTACTTGCTGTGCTTTAAAATACATCCACAGGTATATCTTTAATTAAAGTGAACCTGTCAGGTACAATATGCACCCAGAGCCACAAGCAGTTCTGGATGTATATTGCTAATGTCTGCTTAACCATCCCTATATCTAGTAACATTTATAAAGAGATCTTTTGAAAAAGTATTTCTAAACATTGTTTATAATATGCTCATAAGGCCAGGGACTAGTCGAAACAGCGTTAGCTCCCTTGGCTAGTCGGCTCCGATAGCATGTTAGCACACCCACAATGGCATGTTAACATGCTAATCAATGTGCAGCATCAGAAGCATGGTCGGGCTCACTTCTGCTGCCACCACTGGTTTTCGGCTCAGTACATAAGATCAGAATGTCCCCGGACTTCCAGTCATGCGAACTACACCAGTTTGAAGCCGGGACGCGTACAACCGGCTGCATAGTATGCATGACTTAAAGTCCGAGACTTCTGATCATGCGCACTATGCTGAAATCCAGCTTTGGGGGTGGTGGTAGCAGAGAGCGGTGAGATTAACCATATTTCTGATGCTGCACATTCATTAGCATGTTAGCACGTCCACATGGATATGCTTACATGTTAAGGGGGCCGACTAGCCAAGGGAAGTAACGTCCTTGCGACTAGTTGCTGGCCTCATTAGCATATCATAAAAGATGTTTAGAAAAGCTTTTTCTAAAGATCCCTTTATCTATGCTAGTGTATACCAGAATGGTTAGGCAGGGATTAGCGATATGCACCCAGAACTGCTCGTGGTTCCGAATGCATATTGCACCTGAAAGGTTCCCTTTAACTCAGATGTAACCAATAAATCAGAAGCTTCCAAAGACATGACATCATGTTTAAAACATTCTTTCAAACTATGAAGAAAAAGACATTGATCGTACATCCCAAAAATACAATGATCTAAAGCCGTTAGGCAAAAAATTAATTAATAGAACATGAGGTTCTTTGTTACCATTCTGATCGGATTGTATTAAGCCCACTGCCACGTCACGGCAAACCTCTGAGTGGGTCCCTATTCTAAACCTTATAGTGCGGCACTGTGCACTAACTGCTGCCGCGCTTCAATTATTTAATTTTTTTGCCTAACGGCTTTAGATCCATGTCTTTTTTCTACAACATTCTATCCCCCTCTGCTTTTTTATTGGATCTGCACTCCCCCCATTTGGCACAGGTGATTTTAATCAGCAGGAGACTGCAAGAGGGGTCAGCCTTTTTTTGCTCCCAATTCACATATGGGAGCCAGTGGGAGGTGGGTGCTGGTGCTGTGTGGTGGCTGCTGTTGTGGTGGTTTCATGTTAGTGGGGCGGTGGGGCCTGGAGCCATGGGGCTTCGACTTGCAGCATGGGTGCAGTGAGGCACCAGGTCACCTGCCCTGCTGGTGCTTTGTCGCTGCAGCAGCAGTTAGTGCACAGTGCCGCACTATAAGGTTTAGAATAGGGACCCACTCAGAGGTTTTCCATGACGTGGCAGTGGGCTTAATACAGTCTGATCAGCATGGTAAGAAAGAACCTCATGTTCTGTTATTTAAGTTTTTGCCTAACGGCTTTAGATCATTGTATTTTTGGGATGTGCGATCCATGTCTTTTACTTCATAGTGTGTTATAAAACATTTTTTCTTTCTCATTATTCTGTCATTTGACAAATATGAATAACTTTGGTTATCCTAATTGACCTAAAACGGGGAAAAATGTACTCCTATTTCATGTCAGATAGTGAGAAAAACATGCATATCTGTGTGTTTAGACAATGTATATATATTCAGACACACACACACACACACACACACAAACACTGTACATACATATCTACAGTACAGACCAAAGGTTTGGACACACCTTCTCATTCAAAGAGTTTTCTTTATTTTCATGATTCTGAAAATTGTAAATTCACAATGAAGGCATCAAAACTATGAATTAACACATGTGGAATGAAATACTTAACTAAAAAGTGTGAAACAACTGAAAATATGTCTTATATTCTAGGTTCTGCAAAGAAGCCACCTTTTGCTTTCATTATTGCTTTGCTCACTCTTGGCATTCTCTTGATTAGCTTCAAGAGGTAGTCACCTGAAATGGTCTTCCAACAGTCTTGAAGGAGTTCCCAGAGATGCTTAGCACTTGTTGGCCCTTTTGCCTTCACTCTACGGTCCAGCTTACCCCAAACCATCTCGACTGGGTTCAGGTCTGCTGACTGTGGAGGCCAGGTCATCTGGCGTAGCACCCCATCACTCTCTTTCTTAGTCAAATAGCCCTTACACAGCCTGGAGGTGTGTTTGGGGTCATTTTCCTGTTGAAAAATAAATGATGGTCGAACTAACTGCAAACCGGATGGAATAGCATGCCGCAGCAAGATACTGTGGTAGCCATGCCGGTTCAGTATGGCTTCAATTTTGAATAAATCATGAACAGTGTCACCAGAAAAGCACCCCCACACCATCACACCTCCTCCTCCATGCTGCACAGTGCGAACTAGGCATGTAGAGTCCATCCGTTCACCTTTTCTGCATCGCAAAAAGACTCAGTGGTTGGATCCAAAGATCTCAAATTTGGACTCATCAGACAAACCTCAGAGTTCCACTAGTCTAATGTCCATTCCTTGTGTCTTTAGTCCAAACAAGTCTCTTCTGCTTGTTGCCTGTCCTTAGCAGTGGTTTCCTAGCAGCTATTTTACCATGAAGGCCTGCTGCACAAAGTCTCCTCTTAACAGTAGTTCTAGAGATGTGTCTGCTGCTAGACCTCTGTGTGGCATTGACCTGGTCTCTAATCTGAGCTGCTGTTAACCTGTGATTTCTGAGTGACTCAGATAAACGTATCCTCCGCTGCAGAGGTGACTCTTGGTGTTCCTTTCCTGGGGCGGTCCTCATGTGAGCAAGTTTCTTTGTCGCGTTTGATGGTTTTTGCCACTGCACTTGGGGACACTTTCAACGTTTTCCCAATTTTTCAGACTGATTGACCTTCATTTCTTAAAGTTATGATGGACACTCGTTTTTCTTTACTTACAGTGCCTACAAGTAGTATTCAACTCCCTGCAGATTTAGCAGGTTTACACATTCGGAATTAACTTGGCATTGTGACATTTGGACTGTAGATCAGCCTGGAAGTGTGAAATGCACTGCAGCAAAAAAGTTTATTCAGAGGGTCATTTATTATTCAACCCCTCAATCCACCAGAATTCTGTTTGGTTCCCCTAAAGTATTAAGAAGTATTTCAGGCACAAAGAACAATGAGCTTCACATGTTTGGATTAATTATCTCTTTTTACAGCCTTTTCTGACTAATTAAGACCCTCCCCAAACTTGTGAACAGCACTCATACTTGGTCAACATGGGAAAGACAAAGGAGCATTCCAAGGCCATCAGAGACAAGATCGTGGAGGGTCACAAGGCTGGCAAGGGGTACAAAACCCTTTCCAAGGAGTTGGGCCTACCTGTCTCCACTGTTGGGAGCATCATCCGGAAGTGGAAGGCTTATGGAACTACTGTTAGCCTTCCACGGCCTGGACAGCCTTTGAAAGTTTCCACCCGTGCCGAGGCCAGGCTTGTCCGAAGAGTCAAGGCTAACCCAAGGACAACAAGGAAGGAGCTCCGGGAAGATCTCATGGCAGTGGGGACATTGGTTTCAGTCAACACCATAAGTAACGTACTCCACCGCAATGGTCTCCGTTCCAGACGAGCCCATAAGGTACCTTTACTTTCAAAGCGTCATGTCAAGGCTCGTCTACAGTTTGCTCATGATCATTTGGAGGACTCTGAGACAGACTGGTTCAAGGTTCTCTGGTCTGATGAGACCAAGATCGAGATCTTTGGTGCCAATCACACACGTGACGTTTGGAGACTGGATGGCACTGCATACGACCCCAAGATACCATCCCTACAGTCAAGCATGGTGGTGGCAGCATCATGCTGTGGGGCTGTTTCTCAGCCAAGGGGCCTGGCCATCTGGTCCGCATCCATGGGAAGATGGATAGCACGGCCTACCTGGAGATTTTGGCCAAGAACCTCCATCAAGGATCTTAAGATGGGTCGTCATTTTATCTTCCAACAAGACAACGACCCAAAGCACACAGCCAAGAAAACCAAGGCCTGGTTCAAGAGGGAAAAAATCAAGGTGTTGCAGTGGCCTAGTCAGTCTCCTGACCTTAACCCAATTGAAAACTTGTGGAAGGAGCTCAAGATTAAAGTCCACATGAGACACCCAAAGAACCTAGATATCTTGGAGAAGATCTGCATGGAGGAGTGGGCCAAGATAACTCCAGAGACCTGTGCCGGCCTGATCAGGTCTTATAAAAGACGATTATTAGCTGTAATTGCAAACAAGGGTTATTCCACAAAATATTAAACCTAGGGGTTGAATAATAATTGACCCACACTTTTATGTTGAAAATGTATTAAAAGTTAACTGAGCAACATAACTTGTTGGTTTGTAAGATTTATGCATCTGTTAATAAATCCTGCTCTTGTTTGAAGTTTGCAGGCTCTAACTTATTTGCATCTTATCAAACCTGCTAAATCTGCAGGGGGTTGAATACTACTTGAAGGCACTGTAGCTGTTTTTTTCTTGCCATAATACAAATTCTAACAGTCTATTCAGTAGGACTATCAGCTGTGTATCCACCAGACTTCTGCACAACACAACTGATGGTCCCAACCTCATTTATAAGGCACGCAATCCCACTTACTAAACCTGATAGGGCACACCTGTGAAGTGAAAACCATTTCCGGTGACTACCTCTTCAAGCTCATCAAGAGAATGCCAAGAGTGTGCAAATCAGTAATCAAAGCAAAAGGTGGCTACTTTGAAGAACCTAGAATATAAGACATATTTTCAGTTGTTTTACACTTTTTTGTTAAGTATTTCTTTCCACATGCGTTAATTCATAGTTTTGAAGCCTTCAATGTGAATCTGCAATTTTCAGAGTCATGAAAATAAAGAAAACTCTTTGGAGGAGAAGGTATGTCAAAACTTTTGGTCTGTACTGTATATACACACACTGCACATACATACAAATGTGTATATACTGTATATACACTGGAGATCAAAATTAGAGAAAAACACAGTTTGCTAAATATTGCGGTCATTTTGTAGTCCTACGTGATTATATCCTAACATAAGTAAACTAGCAGTATTTTAAGCTTATTTCATAAATTGTTTTTTTTCAAAAGCACATAATAAAAATGTAAATTAGAAAAATAAAAAAGAACACTGATCAAAATTAAAGAAAACTTTTAGATACCTGCAAGTTATTGGTGTTAATCTGGCACCTGGTGCTAATTTCCTTAATTATCTGACAAAGCCTATGTAACTGGCAGCCTAACTTTCCAGTTTGCAGTGACTTTGCAAAAATGGTGTGCCATTCAAAAGTAACTGAGACCTTCCGGCAGCAGGTTGTCCAGATGAAGGGCGAAGGGGAAACCCTATCAGACATAGCAAGAGAAGTTAGTTGTTCCAAGTCTATGATTGCATTGTTACAATATCACAATCTCTTTCAAGTCCCCCAAGAAGGCTGGTCGTCCTGGAAAGACAAATGTAAAAGAGGACAGGATAATGCGGCGAATCTCCATGGGTAATCATTTCAACACTGCAACTGCAATTGATTGCAAGTTCAGCACTGAACAGGGTAAGAATCTGCCTCATCATACACTGTCACAATATTTAAGAGCATTTGGACTGAAAATGCACACTGTAGTGACCAAATCTCTCATTAGCAGAAAGAATGAAAAGTCTAGATTCACCTTTGGTGAGGAGCATATTGTGTGGACAGAGGAGAAGTGGTCAACAGTTCATTTTAGTGATTAAAGCAAGTTTAATTTATTTCGATCTGATAGGAAACATTATCTTCGTCAACAAACTCTGGAAAGACTGAGCCCAAAGTGTGTTAAGAAGTTAGTGAAAGGCGGTGGAGGAAGTATCATGGTTTGGGGAATGTTTTCTGCAGCAGGAGTTGGACCTCTCATACAGCTACATGGCAAAGTGAATGCAAGTGTGTATCAGAACCTTCTTCAACAACATGTGGTTCCTCACTTGTCTTCATCACTCAATCAGCCAGCATTTTTCATGCAGGATAATGCCCCCGTTACACAGCAAATCAGGTAAAGCAGTTCCTTGAAAAAGAAAACAATGAAATGGCCAGCCCGAAGTCCTGATCTAAACTGGATAGAAAACCTCCAGAAAATCCTTGGTGATAAAGTTATGGCCAACAAACTCACAACAGTCAAAGAACTGTGGAAGAGACTGGAAGAAGAGTTGACCGAAATCACACCAGAGCAGTGTGAGAGACTAGTGATGTCCTGTGGCTGCAGATGTGATGAAGTCATTCAAAGCAAAGGCTCGTACACGTCCTACTGATTGGCGACTGTTGTTGTCTTCAGAAAATTTACTTATAATCTTTCTTTGTGCTACAGTCATTGCTGATCTCTAATTATGATCATCACGTTTTGGGCAATATAAAGGTTTTATGTTGATAAACTTTGGATCTTTTGTAATACATTGTTCTACTGCCATGGTGTACCCTTACAAAAAAAACTTCAAATGTTGATCAATGTAGATTACACTATTTCTGGAAAAAAAGCAAGTGATTATACATTGTTCTCTAATTTTAATCTCCAGTGTATATATACAGTATATACACTATATAATTTTATATATACAGTGCCTACAAGTAGTATTCAACCCCCTGCAGATTTAGCTGGTATACACATTCGGAATTAACTTGGGATTGTGACATTTGGACTGTAGATCAGCCTGGAAGTGTGAAATGCACTGCAGCAAAAACGTTTATTCAGAGGGTCATTTATTATTCAACCCCTCAATCCACCAGAATTCTGTTTGGTTCCCCTAAAGTATTAAGAAGTATTTCAGGCACAAAGAACAATGAGCTTCACATGTTTGGATTAATTATCTCTTTTTCCAGCCTTTTCTGACTAATTAAGACCCTCCCCAAACTTGTGAACAGCACTCATACTTGGTCAACATGGGAAAGACAAAGGAGCATTCCAAGGCCATCAGAGACAAGATCGTGGAGGGTCACAAGGCTGGCAAGGGGTACAAAACCCTTTCCAAGGAGTTGGGCCTACCTGTCTCCACTGTTGGGAGCATCATCCGGAAGTGGAAGGCTTATGGAACTACTGTTAGCCTTCCACGGCCTGGACAGCCTTTGAAAGTTTCCACCCGTGCCGAGGCCAGGCTTGTCCGAAGAGTCAAGGCTAACCCAAGGACAACAAGGAAGGAGCTCCGGGAAGATCTCATGGCAGTGGGGACATTGGTTTCAGTCAATACCATAAGTAACGTACTCCACCGCAATGGTCTCCGTCCCAGACGAGCCCGTAAGGTACCTTTACTTTCAAAGCGTCATGTCAAGGCTCGTCTACAGTTTGCTCATGATCACTTGGAGGTCTCTGAGACAGACTGGTTCAAGGTTCTCTGGTCTGATGAGACCAAGATCGAGATCTTTGGTGCCAACCACACACGTGATGTTTGGAGACTGGATGGCACTGCAGATTTTGGCCAAGAACCTCCGCTCCTCCATCAAGGATCTTAAGATGGGTCGTCATTTCATCTTCCAACAAGACAACGACCCAAAGCACATAGCCAAGAAAACCAAGGCCTGGTTCCAGAGGGAAAAAATCAAGGTGTTGCAGTGGCCTAGTCAGTCTCCTGACCTTAACCCAATTGAAAACTTGTGGAAGGAGCTCAAGATTAAAGTCCACATGAGACACCCAAAGAACCTAGATAACTTGGAGAAGATCTGCATGGAGGAGTGGGCCAAGATAACTCCAGAGACCTGTGCCGGCCTGATCAGGTCTTATAAAAGACGATTATTAGCTGTAATTGCAAACAAGGGTTATTCCACTAAATATTAAACCTAGGGGTTGAATAATAATTGACCCACACTTTTATGTTGAACATTTTCTAAAATTTAACTGAGCAACATAACTTGTTGGTTTGTAAGATTTATGCATCTGTTAATAAATCCTTCTCTTGTTTGAAGTTTGCAGGCTGTAACTTATTTGCATCTTATCAAACCTGCTAAATCTGCAGGGGGTTGAATACTACTTGTAGGCACTGTGTGTATATATATATATATATATATATATATATATATATATACCACACACTGCACATATACTGTATAGCAACCTGTCTCCTCTTCAGTTCATGACTTCTGTAGTTAAGAGGCCTTTGTTAATATCATAATCACATAACCGTGATGTCACCAAAGGTCTTTAGGCAGTGTTAACCTTGGGATAGGAACCCTGGGAGCCCCTAGCAGAATGGGCCAATTTGCTCTTCCTTCTCCATAATGCTAGTCCTGCATACCAGCCTGTCCCCTCTTCAGTTCTTTTAGACTTTTCCAGCTAAGAAACCTTTGGTGACGTTATGGTCACAGGTCTGTGAAGTCACCAAAGATCGTTAAGCAGTCTTAACCTCAGAATAAAACCACTGGGGGCTCCTAAGAGAGTGGGGGCCGTGAGCAATTGCCAGGTTTTACTCTCCCTAATGTCTGCCTTGACTGTAACTGGGACTTATTTTTAAAGTAGGGCTTAAATTTCAAGCATAATTAAAAACTCCTGTAAATCATGCTAGGGCTTATTAATGGGATAGTTCCTATTTTTGGGGAAACACTGAAGCAGTGGCAGTTGTTTCTACCCTTCAAATGCTCCCATAAACATTAGACAAACATTAAACTAATCTTTGCACCTCCTTTGTTCATAGCATGATACACTTCTACAATAATTTGTAATGAAGATTATGATCCCTGCTCTTTAACCCCTTCACCCCTGGCAATTTTCCGTTTTCATTTTTTTCCTTTCTTTCTTCCAAGAGTCATAAGTTTTTTATTCGTCAATATAGCCATATTTAAGCCATTGATTCTGCCTCATATTGTATTGGAAAATTAGGAAAACATTCTAAGTGAATTTGCAAAGAAAAGTTAAATTCCACAATTGTTTTTTTTTGGGTTGTTTCTGTACAGTCTTCACTATATGGTAAGAATGACCTGGTAATATGGTTCTCCAGGTTGGTACAAGTTTGTAGATACCAAACATGTATATTTTTGCTTTTTTCAACGTGGGGGAAAAAAAATGCAGAATTTTGTCTAAAAATAGAATTGCACTTTTGGTGCCATTTTCCAAGACCCCGTAGTGCTCTCTTTTTTTTAGGATATGGGGCTCAGTGACAACTTATTTTTGTGTCTTGATCTGACATTTTTAATTATATCATTTTTGAGTATATGTGATGTTTTGATCACTTGTTATTGCATTTTAATGCAGTGCTGCGGAGACCAAAAAAACAAAATGTTGGCGTTTTGATTTTTTTCTTGCTACACCCTTTACTGATGAGAATAATTAATGACTTTATTTTTTAATAATCGGGCATTTATGAATGTGGCAATACCAAATATGTGTATTTAAAATAAATAAATAAAATAAATACAAATTGTTATTGTTTTATTTTCAATGAGGCAAAAGGGGGGTAATTTGAACTTTTAGCGTTTTGGTGGGGTTTTCACATTTTTAAAAACTTTTTTAACATTTTTGTTGATTTTACTAGTCCCCTTAGGGGACTTTATGCCTGCAGTGTCCAATCGCTTCTGCTGATTAGAAATCTCTGATCAATGCTGATCTCCTGTGAATGCCGGCTCTCTGTATATATTCATAGGAAGTAAGTCGTGACAGCGATAGGGGTCATCAGCTGACCCTATGCCGTCATGACAATCCATTGGCACCCCGTAATCATGTCATGGGGTTGCCAATGGAGGGGGGGGAGAGCGCAATCCCTGCAGAAGCACATTAGAACGTGTTGCCAGTGTTTGACAGTGTGATGTAAGGAGTTAACAGGCTCTTGTGGATCTCAGATCCACTTCCACCTGTTAGCTGCCCATGTCTGTTCAGATCAGCAGACATGTGCGGGGAATAATGTGTGCTTGCTGTGCAAGCATTAATGTATATATACATCTTTGGTCGTGAAGGGTTTAAATAAAACAGGTGGCCTGTTAACACTTAATTGTTTTCCCCTTGATTGAAAACATCAGATTCCAACTTCACTTTCAAAATAACTGCTAATCCTACAGGTTCACATACTTTTGCCACTCACATATCAGTGAAATTAAATGATTTTCTTTTTTTAAAGTAGAAAAAGTCTAATATTTTCACTCATTTGTTTTGTTTGGGTCCCATTATCTACATTTGTGTGAAAATCTGATGTAATTTTAGGTAAATTTATTTAGTAATAAGGAAAATTCTGAAGGGTTCCAAAAAGTTCAAGCACCACTGTCAGAAGCTGGACAGAGAGTATAGGCTCTACAACACAATAGGTAGCATCTTTTCTGCCATGTTAGAATTGCAATTAGGCTCAGCCCCAGGCAGGATTTAATGAGAAAACACTGGCAGAAAATTACATTGCAATTGCAGGAATCAAGTGATCACATGTTTGCGTTCTTTCCTCTTGCATCTCCAAAATATAAGTTAAATAAAAGGAAGTAATGCAAAGTATACAAAATGTAAAAGTTTGTCCCATATCTTTTCTCATCAATTTCAAAATAAATAATATTTATTCATTTATATAGTGCTATTAATTGCACAGTGCTTTACATACATCAGTAACACTGACCCCATCGAGGCTCACAATCTAAATTCCCTATCAGTATGTCTTTGGAGTGTGGGAGGAAACCGGAGAACACCAACACAGGGAGAACATACAAACTCCTTGCAGATGTTGGAGGGATATGAACCTTGGATCCTAGCACTGCAAGACTACAGCAATAACCACTGAGCCACCATGCCACCCAAATACATTCCTTAAGATTGAAATTGTAAAACCAAAAAGGAATAATGAAATAATAAAAATGCTATCTATAAAATTAATAATGGGGAATGTTCTGCTTTACTGAGTGCACTTGAGCACCTAAATTATAAAGCTTCACTGCTGGCAACTTTCTTTACAATTGCCAACCGTGCCAGAACGTGCTAGATGGGAGAAAAGTCCAGGGATGCTGCACACCATGGTAGCATGATTGGCCACGCAAGATACTTACAGGACCTATACTGCATTTTCATAGATTCCCTGAGCTATATGTTTATTTTTATTTTGGTTTTTTTTTAGCATTAATTACCTATTATCTCAATATAATACTGTACTTTTAATACTTTGTTTTATTTATATGTCCTCTCTTCTGTCCAAGCGCCTTCGCACCAGTGCTTATTGTATTGCTACTTCAGTTCACCTCTATTCGAGCAGAGTCACAGTTGCGTATGACTCGCACGAGTTCAATGTGAGAAAATCTTGCATTGCACTCGGCCCCATGTTAGACAATGCTGCAACTCAGATCTGCGAGCTTTTCCTCAGCCTAATCGGCTGAGGAAAAAGTGGCAGCATGCTGTGATTGTCTGCGAGAGCCATGTCACTCACACCCATATAAGTCTGTGGATGCGAGAGAAACATCGGACTGCAATCGGATGTCATTCAAGTGCAGTGCAATACACGCCCAGGCTGACAAAGACAAGCCCGGACGCCTGCCCCAAAGGGGCTACAGGAAGGGTGCACATGACTGAGGAGGGATGCTAGGCCTGAGGGTTAGTGAAGGGTTAAAGTGTAGTGCTTTTGTGGGGGAAGGTGTGGGGTAGAGCTATGAGGGCTATGGTGCCATGTGAGTGGGCAGGGAATGGTCAGTAGTGGGAGGGATATATAGGGCAGACCTGTGGGAAGGGGGCAGTCATTCCTTACCTGGCAGACGTCCGGAATCGTACCTATGTACCTTGGACGGCGTCCTGAATCGTTTCTCCATGGAGGACTGGGAGTATTTAGAAGGACACAAAGATCTGTACAAGGACGTCATGATGGAGGTTCCACAGCCCCTCACATCACCAGATGGAGGCCCTCATGGAAAAGATGAAGTAGATGGTGGAGCAGCATGGCTAGCAGTGGATGGAAGAGCTTCTGCAGCGATGGTCCGGTGACAGCGGCGGAGTGGAAGATAGGACCCCTCTGCCTCAGAAGTGGCGTGTGTCTCAGCCCGGAGATCATGGAGCCGGCAGCGGAGGAGGAGCCACAGCAGAAGACCCCCGAAGCCGGAAGAGATGGTATCGCAGGGCCTGAAGAGAAAGTCGGGCTGCAGGCAGCAAGGTAGCGGGGCGGTGAGTGGCGTGACTGTCCCCCCCTCCACTTCCGGGTCGCGGCGCGAAGTGGTGAGCCTGCCAGACAGTGGGCGCCCTGGACCAGGGTCCAGTGAGGAGGACGACATCGCAGAGGATGGCATGGCGGATGACATCACATAGCGGTCACCTGGCCCGGCGTGGTCACCTGACCTGCTGCGCTTTCCTGGCCCGTCAAGCTCATGTGGGCCGGCGCGGTCACTTGGCCCGGCGCGGTCACGGGCCCTCTGACGTCCCAGTTACATGGCTCACTGGGCGTTCATGTTCATGGCATCACCCAGGAGGCGCGGCCGCACATCTGTGCGAGGCCCTCTGACGTCACAGTCACACGGATTGGTGACATGACCGTCAGCATCAAGGAATTGGGGCCTGCACATCTACACAGCGGACATCGTCCAGCAGAGCGGGTGGGTGAGTGACATCTCTGCTCCCACCCGCTATTCAGATTGCAGCGCAGGGGTCACAGTAGCGACTGGGGCGGCGCGGCCTCATGACCCGAGGCACGGTTATGGGGTCAGGCGTTGCCTTTATGTGCCCCCCGGCGTTGAGGTCACATGACCCAAAGGGGCGGTCATGTGATCATCTGCATGTTCTGGAAAATGCGGCCTGCGCAGCCGCGTAGGGCCCGGCCAGCAGTCAGGCGGCAGCATGTGATGTGGCAACATTGCAGGCGGGCTACGGCGTGGGGTTTTGGCGTGACACCATGGGTGGCACGACCGCGTGACCCGTGGCGCGGTTACATGGTCCGGCGTTGCCGTCACGGGCCCCCGGCATCCGGTGCAAGATTTAGGAGCTGCAGCCTCGCATGGTTATTGTAGCGGATCCGACTCTGGATACGGATTCCCGCAGGCGGCTGAGCGGCTGGAGCGCACCCCCCCCAGTTGTGGCTCCGAGCCGGTGACCTTTTGTCAAGCGTCCCCGGATGGACAGTCAGTCCGGGCACTTTCGGTGCGGCCCAGGAGGGCTGCATCCTGCGTCTACCTGTGGAGAAGATGACGGTGCTCGACGCGGAGGACACATGACGGCTGTTCCCTGGGAGTCCATGGAGTCAGCCTAGTAAGATTAAGTACATCATTTGTCCAAATTCTATGACCCTCATACTCAGGTTTTACACCAAAAACACTTTATAGCCACAAGAACCATTAGGGACGGTGTTTAACCTAAAAAGCTAAACTTTATTTCTTCATATAAAAAATATATATTAACAATTACATGTATCAAGCAAAAGATCGTTATCACACTGGACATGTCAACATACTTATATTGTGCCAGTAAACTCTACTCATGTTGTACCAGTAAGCTCTACAGTGCCATCCAAAACCTGGTTACAACTTCAGAACCTCTAGCCATTATTTAGCCTCACCCAAGATTGCTGCAACCACCTCTAGAGGAAAATACTGTTTGTGTAACTAATCTAAATCAAGTTACTATTATAGTTCTCACTGGCATCAATATTCTGGTTTCCACAATTTACAAGGTTCTACCTGACCCAATCAGACTGATACCACCAAAAATAGAAGTGAGACCTGAATGGTTACTTTGCCAGTAAGGTGACCCCCAGTAACCTGGCGTCCCCGCTGCCAACCATTGCTTCCCCAAAAGGGGTAGATGCAGCCCACGGTGATGTAGAGATACACTGACCTGTATTAGTGCTTAGTGTGACCGTCCGCTGTCCCGACGCGCGTTTCCCACTTCTTCAGGGGACGTGTGTGCATCTTTTTAAAAGGAGCGCCCTTTAATAGTGGTGCCGGAGCCTCTAAGCAACGCCCCTCCAATGACGTGTATCCGGCCCGCCTCCCAAGGTGACGCGCTGCCGGAGAATCCCATCCTGTATACCTAAGGCCCCCTTCACTTGTCCGTGATACACTTGCGTGTTTGGTCCGTTTCCGTATATACCGGAGACCCGGCCAAACGTGCACCAATGTTAATCTATGATTGTGGTCACACGTCCGTTATTTCATTATGTCCGTGTGTGCGTGTCCGTGATCCGTATGCGTTTGCGTTTTGCACGGATGCATGTCCGTTATCTGCACGGAGCACGCACACGTGGACACAATGAAAGTCTATGGGTATGTGCACACACGTTAGTAAACACGTATGCATCTACCTATAGTCCGTGTCCGTTTGGTGTTTTTATTTCTAGTGATGTCGGCTATTCTTTCTATTTCTGTGTATGTCGGTCAATCTCCCTGAGTCCGTCGGTCGGTCTCTCTGTCGGTCTCTCTGTCTGTCTGTCCCTCTCTCACAGTCTGTCGGTCAGTTTCCCCCCCCTCTCTCATACTTACCGTTCCCCGATCTCCGGCGCAGCGCTGCACGGCATTCACACTGCTGCGGCGGCTTTTACTATTTTGAAAAAGCCGGCCGCTCATTAAACAATCTCCTATTCCCTGCTTTCCCCGCCCACCGGCGCCTATGATTGGTTGCAGTGAGACACGCCCCCACGCTGAGTGACAGGTGTCACACTGCACCCAATCACAGCAGCCGGTGGGCGTGTCTATACTGTGCAGTAAAATAAATAAATAAATAATTAAAAAAAAACGGCGTGCGGTTCCCCCCAATTTTAATGCCAGCCAGATAAAGCCATACGGCTGAAGGCTGGTATTCTCAGGATGGGGAGCTCCACGTTATGGGGAGCCCCCCACCCTAACAATATCAGTCAGCAGCCGCCCAGAATTGCCGCATACATTATATGCGACAGTTCTGGGGCTGTACCCGGCTCTTCCCGATTTGCCCTGGTGCTTTGGCAAATCGGGGTAATAAGGAGTTATTGGCAGCCCATAGCTGCCACTAAATCCTAGATTAATCATGTCAGGCATCTATGAGACACCCTCCATGATTAATCTGTAAATTACAGTAAATAAACACACACACACCAGAAAAAATCCTTTATTAGAAATACAAAACACACACATATACCCTGGTTCACCACTTTAATCAGCCCCAAAAAGCCCTCCATGTCCGGCGTACTCCAGGATGGTCCAGCGTCGCATCCAGCGCTGCTGCATGGAGGTGACAGGAGCTGCAGAAGACACCGCCGCTCCGGTCACCTCCACGCAGCTAATGAAGACAGCCGTGCGATCAGCTGAGCTGTCACTGAGGTTACCCGCTGTCACCGGGTAACCTCAGTGACAGCTCAGCTGATCGCACTGCTGTCTTCATTAGCTGCGTGGAGGTGACCGGAGCGGCGGTGTCTTCTGCAGCTCCTGTCACCTCCATGCAGCAGCGCTGGATGCGACGCTGGACCATCCTGGAGTACGCCGGACATGGAGGGCTTTTTGGGGCTGATTAAAGTGGTGAACCAGGGTATATGTGTGTGTTTTTTATTTCTAATAAAGGATTTTTTCTGGTGTGTGTGTGTTTATTTACTGTAATTTACAGATTAATCATGGAGGGTGTCTCATAGACGCCTGACATGATTAATCTAGGATTTAGTGGCAGCTATGGGCTGCCAATAACTCCTTATTACCCCGATTTGCCAAAGCACCAGGGCAAATCGGGAAGAGCCGGGTACAGCCCCAGAACTGTCGCATATAATGTATGCGGCAATTCTGGGCGGCTGCTGACTGATATTGTTAGGGTGGGGGGCTCCCCATAACGTGGAGCTCCCCATCCTGAGAATACCAGCCTTCAGCCGTATGACTTTATCTGGCTGGCATTAAAATTGGGGGGAACCGCACGCCGTTTTTTTTTAATTATTTATTTATTTATTTTACTGCACAGTATAGACACGCCCACCGGCTGCTGTGATTGGGTGCAGTGTGACACCTGTCACTCAGCGTGGGGGCGTGTCTCACTGCAACCAATCATAGGCGCCGGTGGGCGGGGAAAGCAGGGAATAGGAGATTGTTTAATGAGCGGCCGGCTTTTTCAAAATAGTAAAAGCCGCCGCAGCAGTGTGAATGCCGTGCAGGGCCGCGCCGGGGATCGAGGAACGGTGAGTATGAGAGAGGGGGGGAAACTTCAGTCACTCGGGGGATTAGTGGTCACCGGTGAATCCTTCACAGGTGACCGCTAATCAGTACTCGACAGACAGAGCCGCGGTATGAGGATGAAGTCGGGTGAAGTTCACCCGAGTTCATTCTCATCGCGCAACTCTGTCTGCTGTCAGCCGACATTTATAAACGACATTGTGCATCACACACACGGACATTCCACACGGACATTCCACATACACGTACACGTTAATTCAACACGCACACACGGACGTTCTGCACACAAACACGGCTAGCATACGCAATTCACACAGGTGCCACACGGACCATAAAAACGGACACAAAAACGGGACACGGATCCGAAAAACGGCCCGTAACACACGTGCGTGTTTTTCACGGACGTGTGAAGGGGGCCTAAGGAAGTACGTGCGGCCCGCCCACTTCCGGTGACACGGGAACGGAATCTCCTTCCCATGTGAGTTTGTGACGCGAGCATGGCCAGCCCCCAATCATGACGCGGACCCCTCCATGCCTCCAGGTCCATCATAGCCCTCTCCCCGTTCCGGTGGTTGAAGCGCACCCTGCGTGTCAGCCACCACGGTATTACTACCATGGTAACCAACCACAACAGAAGGCGCTGCAAAGTTACCACGAACATCGGAGAGGGCACCCGGTAGGTTAGAAGGGGCCGCGTACAGGGGATCGTGTGCCATATGCTGGTATAAAGGGAAACGTGCATAATCTAAAATTCAAAACTAATGTTCCAAGACACCTATTCTCCCGTAATGGCAATAACCATACCCCACGTATACTATTCCCCAGGGGGGGCCATCTCACAAGGAGTTACATCTAAAAATAACAGTTATCAGAATATCCATTAATCAAAATCTCAAATTACCCATTATATGGAAAAAAAAATACATATGGGAAGGAAGGGAAGAGGGGGGGGAGGGAGGGGGGAGGAAAGCGGACAGACCCTAGGAAAAACAAGGGGGGTTGGGGGGGGGAAAGGGGGGGAGGGAAACCGGACAAACCAAGGAAAAGAACAAGGGGAGGGGGGGGAGAGAGGCGGGGCGGGCGAGGGGGGAGGGGGAGGGGGAGGGGGGGCAAGGCAGATGCAGAACAAGGCAGAAGCGGAAGAAGAGGGCCCCAGAAGGAGACGCAGAGAAAAGAGGGTTATGAAAGATGTTTTACAGACACCTGAACAATCCTATAAGGACTTTTCATACAATTTGTGTCACCAAAACCACCCAACAAATACTAAATCCACAGCCAGAGTCCACATTGTAGTAAATTTCAAGAGTTTTCTTCATAGCGGTGGTGATCCAGTTTCATCCCCAGATGTTCATAATAAATCTTGAAAATTCTTCCATTCTCCCACCAGGTAACCAACAAGTTCTTAAAGACTTCTTCCCGGCCTCAACCCCAGTTTCAAGGAGGGTGGAATCCGCTGCAACAGTCACAGAAACATATAATTAACACATGTTACATACTTCAACCAATTCATTGCCACACTAGCTTCCCCATAGGATTTACATTAAGAGAGGCTCCACAACCACTATGCGCTACTTGCTGTCACTACATGAATGTCAATAACACCCTAACTATCTAAAAACAAAACTAATAAAAAGGAGGGTACTATATAGACCCTCGATTCCCGTATTACTCTAAAAAGGAGTTAAAGCCAAAATATTCGTTTAGGCCGCGAGGAGCTACGGTTCCCAGCCTGAAGATCCATTGGCTTTCCAGACGGGCTAGTGCCTTACCAATGTCACCACCTCTTGGACCCAGATTAATTTGATCAATCGCTTTTATCCTCAAAAGGCGGGGGTTACACTGATGGAATCTCTGAAAATGTATGGGGATAGACTTAAGGTGTTCCCCTTCTTTCGCTGTCTTGGCCTTTTCTATGTCCCTTACGTGTTCCCTTACCCGTACTTTTAATTCCCGTGTTGTGAGACCCACATATTTAAGATCACAGGGACATTCTGCCAAATAGACCACATTTTTTGAGGCACATGTGAGATGAATTCTTATATCGTATGTTTTTATTTCCTTACTACCTTCAAAGGAGGATGATCTATCCATATTCAGACACCCTTTACACATGTTACAAGGGAAAAAACCCTGATTCAATTTCAACGGGTTTATTCTAATTTTCTGATGATGGCTATGGACCAGCAAATCCTTCAGATTTCTGCTGCGTCTAGCCGTTACTTTAGGGTTATCCGGAATACAATCCCTCAAAATGGGGTCTGATTTCAAAATATTCCAATGTCGTTTCAAAATGGATAGAAATCCCCCCCATTGGTTATGGAAGGTAGTAATCAAACAAATGGGTTGGTCCTGCTTGACTTTTGGACCTGTATAGAGAAGGGCATCCCTCGTGGTCTCATTAGCCCTTCTATAGCCCCTTTTGATCCATCTCCTACTGTATCCCCTATGTAGGAAGCGATCCCTTAATTCCACAGCTTGGCGGTCAAAATCCTCTTGTTTTGAACAGATTCTTTTAGTTCTAATGAACTGGGAGATGGGGATTCCCTTCAAAGTGGACTGAGGGTGACAAGATGTTGCATGAAGCAATGTGTTTGTTGCTGTTTCTTTCCTAAACACATTAGTCATCAAATCACCCTCCTCTGTGGCCATGATTCTTAAATCCAAAAATTCCACTTCACGACCGAACCTGTATGTGAGTCTGATGTTTCTATTGTTATTATTTAATGCTCTCATGAATTGGTGTAGATCGTCTTCACAGCCTTCCCAGATAAACCAGATGTCGTCGATGTATCTGATCCAATTCTGGACCAGACACACCGACTCCACCGAGTCAACCTGGAAGATGTCTCTTTCCCACAAACCCAAAAATAGGTTCGCGTAAGATGGGGCGCATGACGCCCCCATCGCCGTCCCTTGAGTTTGAATGAACATCTCATCCTGAAACATAAAACAGTTATGTGTCAGGATGAATCTCAATAGATCCAGAATCAGATGAATAAGTTCTGGATCCAAATTGGTGGCCTGTAGAAAAAAGGAACTGGCTTCTAGTCCATCTTGATGCTTAATGGACGAGTATAGAGCCTCTACATCGGCCACCACCATCAGAGATGTCCTTCCAATGTTTAAATTATCAAATCTCTGTAGGGCTGCCGTTGTATCCTTTATATGAGACGGTAAGGCCTCGACCAATGTCTTTAAGTAAAACTCCACAAAATCACATATAGGTTCATTTAAACCCCCGTTGCCCGACACAATGGGCCTGCCGGGGGGATCCAATGGACTTTTATGAAGTTTCGGTAAAAGATAAAAGGTCGGCATTCGTGGATTTAGTCTCAAAATTCCTTCCCTTAATCTATTAGTAATGGTGCCCTGTTCCACCGCACGATCTAAGATCATGATCAGCTCCCTCTGAAAATCTTGAGTAGGATTATATTTTAATTTTTTATAACAAGTGGTATTGTATAAGATTTTATGGGCCTGGATCTCATATTGGGCGTTGGGCCAAATAACCAGGTTCCCCCCTTTATCTGCTGGTTTAAAGGTCACATCTGACCATGTCTTCATATCCTGTAGAGCCCGTCTCTCCTCAAAAGATAAGTTGAACGGCCCCTGAGATTTTCTTTTGAATTTTTCAATATCATTCGTGACCATTTTAACAAAAATATCTATGGCCGGGCATGTTGACAGGGGGGGAAATCTCTTGGATTTCAGATATAGATGCGAAGGTATTCCACCCACAACTACTCCTGAATCACCATCTGGGATACTTACGTCCTCTGTCTCCTCCCACCCTTCACCTTCCTCCGCTAGAGATGTTAGGACGGATAATGCTTCCTGTTCCTTTTCTGTAAGAACATGTTCTCCTGGAGTAGAACGGTGGAAGAAACGTTTCAAAATTAGCCTCCGAGCAAAGAGATGCACATCCTTAGTAATTGTAAAAACATCCATCGTGTTAGATGGCGCAAAGGTGTAATACTATTGTATCTTCTGAGGATTTCGATAGCGTTAGGGCAATGACAACCAGAGACGAGTTCTTGGTACAAGATGTTTATAATATGTAACCACGGTAGGTACAGAACGGAACAACACAGCAGAACAAACACACGAAATACTTTCCCAAAACGGAGCGAAGGGAATTCCCGGGGCCACGCACCGGACTCCCCCAGGGAGACCACCAGAGCGAACCCCTATACAGGGACTGTCCGGCAATCACCCCGGAAGGCCTAAATGCGCAGCAGCCGGGACACAAGGGGCAAGTGGAAAAGTCCAGGAGTGTCCGTACGGGATGATAGTCCAAAGTGGTTACAAACCGGAAGGAACCGGGCAGAAGTGCTGAACACAGACGGCAGACGGAGTCCAGGCACAGCTTGAAGAAACCGGGTATGGTCCAGAGTCGGTCGGTATTCTTTCAGGAGGATCCAAAGGCAATCAGGAATTAGAAGCAGCAAGGCAGGAGCACACAGCAAGCAGTATACTCAGGCACTGGACTAGGCTTAGAGGCGGCCTTTTAAGCAGCTGGACAGGAAGTAGGGCAACAGAACAGTAAACTCCATGTTAACCGAGGGCAAGCTTTTGTCAAAAGAGAACTGGAAAACCCGGAAACCTGACATTACTCCCCCCCCCCAGAAACGGCCTCAGGACGGATCAGGGCCAGGTTTGTCCGGGTACCGTCGATGAAACTGAGCAATCTTCCGGGGTGCCCGAATGTTACCCACCGGTTCCCAGGAATCGTCCTCGGGGGCGTACCCCTGCCAACGTACCAGATATTGAAGCCGACGACGATGGATCCGGGAGTCAATAATGTCCTCAACCACGAACTGCTCCTCGCCGTCGACCATCACAGGCGGAGGAGGAGGCACGACACGACCATGAAACGTATTAGGAGAAACGGGTTTGAGGAGAGAAACATGAAAGACCGGGTGTACCTTCAGATGGTGCGGTAACCGCAGCCGACAGGCCACAGGGCTCACGATCCCGGTGATCTTAAACGGACCGATGAATTTTTGTCCCAGCTTCTGCGAAGGAACACCCAACCTCAGGTTTTTGGTGGATAACCATACAGAGTCCCCTACCTTATACATGGGTGCCGGTTTCCGGTGAGTGTCTGCCGACCTCTTGTAACGCTCCTGAGCCGTAGCCACAGTGTCCTTTAGAATCTCCAGATTTTGTCGTAGCTCTGTCACTCGGTCCTCCACCGCTGGCACCGAAACCGCTACAGGTGACCTAGGCAAAACATTCGGATGGTAACCCAAGTTAGCAAAAAAGGGCGTTACCTTAGTGGAGCTGCTCTGAGTGTTGTTATACGAGAACTCCGCCAATGGAAGCATCTTCAACCAATCGTCCTGCAGATGGCTGACATAACATCGAAGGTATTGTTCCAGGGTTTGATTAGTCCGTTCGGTTTGCCCATTTGTCTGAGGATGGTATGCAGAAGACAAACAGACATCAATCTGGAGTGCCGTACAAAACCCCTTCCAGAACCTAGACGTGAACTGCACGCCCCGGTCAGAGATGATCTCGTCTGGTACCCCATGCAATCGGAATACGTTCTGGATAACCAAATCCACTGTCTCTGCGGCTGAGGGAAGACCGGTACACGGAATAAAGTGAGCAGCTTTTGTCAACCGATCCACCACCACTAGAATGGTATTGTGACCGCCTGAGACCGGCAACTCCACAATAAAATCCATTGAGATAGACCCCCAAGGGCGAGATGGCACGGGTAACGGTTGGAGGAGTCCCGTAGGAGCCACACGAGGGACCTTGCACCGGGCACAAACCACACATGAGTGGACATAGTCCTTTACATCCTTTAAACAGGTAGGCCACCAGAAAAAACGGCTCAAAAATTCCTGCGTCTTCTGTACCCCCCTATGACCAGCCAACACGGAGTCATGGACTAACTTGAGAACCCGAAGTCTTACGGCCTCCGGGACATAAATGCGTCGCTCTCTCAACCACACACCATTCCGAAGAACAAGAGTTACATCATTCGGGGGGGCAGCAAGAAATACGTCACCATCATAGGCCAGCTTGATGTCCTTCCACAAGTCCTGGTCCTGGATTACTCCAACGAAATTGGCATCCGATAACACGGTCTGAGACGGGGTTCCAGGCACGGAGTCCACGGCGTGGATTCGGGACAAGGCATCGGCTTTCCCATTACGTGAACCTGGACGGTAGGTAACGATAAAATTGAACTGGTTAAGGAATAGGCTCCAACGGGCTTGCCGTGGAGACAGGCACCTGGCAGACTTAAGAAATTCCAGATTACGATGATCTGTGAGTACTATCACTTGCTGCGCGGCTCCCTGTAAGTGGTGTCTCCATTCCTTAAAAGCTGAAATAATCGCCAACAATTCCTTGTCCGCAATGTCATAGTTCCTTTCTGCAGGGGACAACCGGCGGGAAAAGAAAGCACACGGATGCAAGAGACTCTTGTCCCCAGTCCTTTGAGAAAGGATGGCCCCTAATGCATAGTCGGAAGCGTCGACTTCCACGATAAAGGGAAGTGCGGGATTCGGATGTACTAATATTGGCGCTGAGGTAAAACAAACCTTGAGACGATGGAAAGCTTCCTGGGCCCGGGTGGACCACACAAACTTCTGTCCTTTCTTGGTTAACAGAGTGATGGGACGAACGATCTCTGAAAAGTTACGGATAAAGCGTCGGTAAAAGTTGGCAAAACCGACAAAGCGTTGTACCTCTTTGATGTTTCCCGGTTCCGGCCAGTCTAGAATTGCTTGTATCTTGCCAGACTCCATGTTCAGTCCCTGAGGAGAGATGACATAACCTAAGAATTGTATTTGTGAGCAATGGAATTCGCATTTCTCCAGCTTAATGTACAGGTGGTTTTCCCTCAGCCGGGTAAGTACGATCTTGACGTGCTCCTGGTGTTCCTGTAGGGAATCAGAAAAGATTAGGATATCGTCCAGATAAATCACCATGAATTGGTCCATTATATCCCTAAAAATATCGTTAACTAGATGTTGGAAAGCCGCGGGAGCGTTACAAAGTCCAAAAGGCATCACTAGGTACTCAAAATGTCCATACCGACATCGGAACGCGGTCTTCCACTCGTCTCCGGGACGTATGCGAAGTAGATTATATGCCCCACGGAGATCCAATTTAGTGAATATTTTTGCCTGTTGGACCCTCTCCAATAGCTCAGGAATCAACGGTAACGGATACCGGTTCCGGATGGTTATTTTATTCAGTTCCCGGTAGTCAATACAGGGTCTCAGAGTCCCCTCTTTCTTTTTCACGAAAAAGATGGGTGCCCCTGCTGGTGAGGTAGACGGGCGAATAAATCCCTTGGCTAGACTTTCATCAATGTACTCTTTTAGTGCTTCTAGCTCAGGTGCCGCCAATGGGTAGACATGACCAAACGGGATCTCCGCCCCTGGGAGTAAGTCTATGGGGCAATCATACGGTCTATGCGAGGGAAGCTGATCGGCTTTTCTTTTGTCGCATATATCAGCGAAGTCATGATAAACCGGGGGTAAAACAGGTACCTGTACAGTGCCCTCCGCATTCGGTGTTACTGGAACCGGAACAGTTGGACTAATGGTCGGACCACTCTGCGGTGGAAAGGATATTTCCTTAGTCTCCCAATCGATGACAGGATTTGTAGACCGTAGCCACGGAATACCTAAAATAATCGGAAAATGAGGAGAAGAAATTACCATGAAAACAAGGGTCTCCTGCTGACCTGGCTTCATCACGCATTCTAGCGGTACTGTTTCCCGATCAACTGGTCCAGAGATTAACGGAGATCCGTCTACCGTCTCCATGGTAACCGGTGAGGATCTTTGCTGAGTCCGGATACCGTGTTTCCTGGCAAAATAAGAGTCCATGAAATTTCCCCCTGCCCTAGAGTCTATCATTGCAGAGGTAGGTATTAGCTGTCCCTCCCACCGGATCTGAATGGGAAGCGAGCAATGGGTATATTTCCCTTCTGAGTCCTTCGGTGAGGTTGACATTACAGTCAAGGGAAATACCGCATCCAAGTGTCCACTTGCCTCAGAGATATCGGACTCTGCGTCCGTGTTGTCACACTCTGCCATGGCTGCCAATACCTTATTTGGGCGATTTGGACGTTTTGGGCAGTCGATCAAGAAATGGTCCGATTGACCGCAATAGAAACACAAACGCTCACGGAGCCGGTGTTCACGACGTTCGTTGGTCTCTCGCTTTTGCAGAGAGTCCACTTGCATAGGAACGTCCTCGGCCTCCCGTGGCGTCCTGAGAGCGGGTTCTCTGGAAGGAAACGCAAAGTTGTTTACACGGTTTACAGCTGCCCATTTTTCCTGTCTACGTTCCGTCAAGCGGGTATCAATACGCACACAGTGCTGGAGAAACAGTTCAAAATCCCCTGGAGATTCGGAACGAGCTAACTCGTCCTTGATGGTACCGGACAAACCTTTTCTGAAAACAGACAATAATGCATTGTTTCCCCAGTCGGTGTCTACCACTAACCTCTTGAACTCAGTGGCGTATTCAACGACAGAACGCTTTCCCTGACGTAAGGAAAGGAGAGTCGATTCAGCGGTAGCACGGCGATTCGGATCATCAAACATTTGCGCCATTGCGGTCAGAAAGTCATCCAGGTGATTTAAACGAATGTCCCGATTCTCTATCATAGGATTAGCCCAAGCCAGTGCTCGTGAGGTTAATAACATGATTATACATAACACTTTTGACCGGTCAGAACGGTAATAATCAGCATGTACATCAAAAAACAGTATACATTGGTTAACAAATCCACGAAACTTACTACGATCACCATTGAAACGGAATGGGGGTAACCTAGGCATACCGGCAGCTGATACGGACGTAGTGGGGACGGCTTCCTGAGCCTCCACTCTGACTTGCAAATCCTGAATAGCCGGACCCAGTACCTGGTGATCATGGCCCAGCTGTGCCTCCACATCTCTAAGTTTAGTTTGTACCGCCTCCATCTCCTGCTGTAAGGAGTTAATCATGGAAAAGAGCTGGTCTACTCGTGTCTCAGTCATTGCCCCAGCGAAATCCTCTTATGGCCTGAGTATAATGTAATACTATTGTATGTTCTGAGGATTTCGATAGCGTTAGGGCAATGACAACCAGAGACGAGTTCTTGGTACAAGATGTTTATAATATGTAACCACGGTAGGTACAGAACGGAACAACACAGCAGAACAAACACACGAAATACTTTCCCGAAACGGAGCGAAGGGAATTCCCGGGGCCACGCACCGGACTCCCACAGGGAGACCACCAGAGCGAACCCCTATACAGGGACTGTCCGGCAATCACCCCGGAAGGCCTAAATGCGCAGCAGCCGGGACACAAGGGGCAAGTGGAAAAGTCCAGGAGTGTCCGTACGGGATGATAGTCCAAAGTGGTTACAAACCGAAAGGAACCGGGCAGAAGTGCTGAACACAGACGGCAGACGGAGTCCAGGCACAGCTTGAAGAAACCGGGTATGGTCCAGAGTCGGTCGGTATTCTTTCAGGAGGATCCAAAGGCAATCAGGAATTAGAAGCAGCAAGGCAGGAGCACACAGCAAGCAGTATACTCAGGCACTGGACTAGGCTTAGAGGCGGCCTTTTAAGCAGCTGGACAGGAAGTAGGGCAACAGAACAGTAAACTCCATGTTAACCGAGGGCAAGCTTTTGTCAAAAGAGAACTGGAAAACCCGGAAACCTGACAAAAGGACAAATCCCTCTCCAACACCTGTAGCTGAATATTAGTCAAGGTACGAGTGGAAAGGTTGATTACCTTAAGTCGGTCATCTCTTTGGAAGCCTTGATGATGGTAAATTTTAGATTGATTTGCTATTTTCCCAAATTTACTCCGGAGGCTACGTCCCTCCCACGGTTCACTCTCCACCGAAGATGTTTCACCTTTGTTTGTTGTGCTTCATATCTAATTCCAGCTTGTTTTTGAATTTGCCATCTGAATATTTTATTGGAGTTAAAGTCACCCACGTCTCTATGAAATTTTTTCCCTTTTAATTGGCTTATGTCTCCTTCCCATTTTTCAAGATCTTTATCCAACTCGCTAAAGAATTTCTTAAGGTTGCTTTCATCCATCTGTTGTTCCATTTTTTTCTCTAAGTCACCAATATCCTTATCTAATTGTTCCAAAACCTTGATGTTTTTTTCCACAATAATCTGCATAAATTTATTGGAACAGTCAAGGGCCGCCTCCATCCACCTTTTCGTGAGTACCTCATCTTCTAGGGGAAAAGTGGGATAGGTTTGTATCCTTAAGCCCCTAGGGACAATCTTTGACTCTAAATAATTCTCCAAAGAGATATTGGTCCACCACACCTTCATTTTTTTATGTGTCAAATTTTTATAGGATACCAGGCTCTCCTTATTGGTAATACGAGAATCAATTAAAATCGATGATCCCTGCTTGAAAACATTAGTCGCTCTAGTTCGCCAGGATTGTTCCTTGGCCTTAAAATCCATTGTGGATAAACTGGACACCCTTCTGTAATAAAACAGATACCAGAACATGTACATCATTTGTCCAAATTCTATGACCCTCATACTCAGGTTTTACACCAAAAACACTTTATAGCCACAAGAACCATTAGGGACGGTGTTTAACCTAAAAAGCTAAACTTTATTTCTTCATATAAAAAATATATATTAACAATTACATGTATCAAGCAAAAGATCGTTATCACACTGGACATGTCAACATACTTATATTGTGCCAGTAAACTCTACTCATGTTGTACCAGTAAGCTCTACAGTGCCATCCAAAACCTGGTTACAACTTCAGAACCTCTAGCCATTATTTAGCCTCACCCAAGATTGCTGCAACCACCTCTAGAGGAAAATACTGTTTGTGTAAACAGTAAGATTAAGGCTCACTTAAACCTTGTATTAATGCTTGGATTATGGGGGGTGGTAAGGGTGTTGATACGTATGGTTTTGGGTGCACTAGGGTGGTAGTGTGTTTGTCAGTGGGTTTCGGAACGGTGCACGGCTGGTCAGGAGGTTGGGGGCTCTGTGGCCAGCGTTCAATTTGTGGCAGTGGTTGCTTTGTGGTTGCTTTGTGGTCCAGGAAGCCTTTCTGTGTACTTCATGAGTGTTAGGGGGTTTTTCATGCTAGTGCGTTTTCATGATAGTGTGTATATCTGCAGGTGAAGACATAATTTTATTTTGGTTGGTGTAATTGTGCTTGCATTCTATGGGTGATTTTGTATGACTGGTGGTGATTTCACGGCGGTTTGCGAGTAATTCAGGTGGTGATACGGATATTGGCAAAGCGGTGATGGATGGGGTTTGATAGTACCTTCATTTTTTATATTATGATTTTAGCAGAAGGTGGATACCACACACCTGGTATGTACTGGGTGCCAGACATTAATTTCTGCCTTTTCCGTATGTCCTACGATTAATCTGAAATATGTGATGTGCGTTATGGAATTTCGAGATCAGCGGTATGCCCGCCATATCTGGGGGACATATGTATCTCGCAATATTAATACTTCCCCAACGGAGACATTACGACTGCCCCAGCCCTTTGATCAGTGAAGCTATATTCCTGTAGGGAACTTGTACTCAGCCCCTGTGTATATAGATTCCAGACGGAGTGTCTCTGGCTATGCAGGGGGTCTTTGAAGAATTGGGGAAGGTGTGATAAGCTAATGCAAATGTATCTGTTCCATCTCCTGACAAGGGAATCTTGTCCTGGCTGTTAATTTGGCAGGGCTCTGGAGGAAGAGAGGGGAGGGGCGATCCGGAATCACTCTTGATCCCAGAGACCATGAAAACATATCTGCTTATTATATTTTCATGACAGCGGTTTCATGGTTTAGTGTAATAGTCATGGGGGTCTTTTGGCTGGAGGATTATCGCTGCGTCCTAGTATTTGATAAGGGTTTAATGGTAGTTCACTGACATGGTGAGCCGTTTTGGGGGGGTGCACTTGGCGGCTTAATCTTTGGCGTTAACGTTGGGTGTGTGCTATTGCTGGTCAGAGGTGAGGGGGCAGGTGGTTGAGTTTTCTCTAGGGTGTTCCTCGGTCCAGGTCCGGTTGTCCATTATGGGCTGTGTGTGTACGAAGGGTTTTCATGTTCACTGGTGGGCGGTATGGTTTGTTGCGGTCAGATGTTCAGGAGAGGTCGAGATGATTGGGACGGCAGATCTTTTGGGAACCCGTCCTTTCTTGCAGCTTTAGATGACATCTCCCCGGGGGCCTTGGAGTTGACCATTTACCGGATTTGGTTTCCAGGTTAGCTGTTTATTAATAGGAAGTAGTTGGCAAATTAATGTGTTAAAAAAAAAAAAATAAAAAAAGGTGTGGCATGATAATCCCTGGTCGGAGAAGGAGTTTGTTGCCTTTTTACTGCACTTGGGTCTCAATGTTTGTTTACAATTTCTTGGGGTACATACCGTATTTTTCGCTTTATAAGACGCACCTGATTATAAGACGCACCCCCAAATTTGGTGAAGGAATAGAGAATTTTTTAATAAATGGGGTCAGTCTTATAATGCCAGTGTCCGTCTACCAAATAATATAGGGTATATGTCCCTCATAGCCCCCTCATCCTAAAATTAGCCCCCTTAATCTGGATATGGCCACCTTATATTGAACACGTCCCCCAGTGATGCCACATTTCCCCTATGGCTGGCACACATCCTCTATGGCAGGCAGACAGGGCCACTGTGGCAGGCAGACAGGGCCACTGTTGCAGGCAGACAGGGCCACTGTGGCAGGCAGACAGGGCCACTGTGGCAGGCAGACAGGGCCACTGTGGCAGGCAGACAGGGCCTCTGTGGCAGGCAGACAGGGCCACATCACCCTCTGTGGCAGGCAGACAGGGCCACATCACCCTCTGTGGCAGGCAGACAGGGCCACATCACCCTCTGTGGCAGGCAGACAGGGCCACATCACCCTCTGTGGCAGGCAGACAGGGCCACATCACCCTCTGTGGCAGGCAGACATGGCCACATCACCCTCTGTGGCAGGCAGACAGGGCCACATCACCCTCTGTGGCAGGCAGACAGGGCCACATCACCCTCTGTGGCAGGCAGACAGGGCCACATCACCCTCTGTGGCAGGCAGACAGGGCCACATCACCCTCTGTGGCAGGCAGACAGGGCCACATCACCCTCTGTGGCAGGCAGACAGGGCCACATCACCCTCTGTGGCAGGCAGACAGGGCCACATCACCCTCTGTGGCAGGCAGACAGGGCCACATCACCCTCTGTGGCAGGCAGACAGGGCCACATCAGCCTCTGTGGCAGGCAGACAGGGCCACATCAGCCTCTGTGGCAGGCAGACAGGGCCACATCAGCCTCTGTGGCAGGCAGACAGGGCCACATCAGCCTCTGTGGCAGGCAGACAGGGCCACATCAGCCTCTGTGGCAGGCAGACAGGGCCACATCAGCCTCTGTGGCAGGCAGACAGGGCCACATCAGCCTCTGTGGCAGGCAGACAGGGCCACATCAGCCTCTGTGGCAGGCAGACAGGGCCACATCAGCCTTTGTGGCAGGCAGACAGGGCCACATCAGCCTCTGTGGCATATCGCCCCCATGTTGCTGCTTTTAGTAAAATAAACTCTTTCCTTACCTTCTGCAGCACAGTCCTGTCTCGTGTCTCCCTCCTCGGGGTTGAACTCCTCCTGTCTCCTGCACTTCCTACTTCCTAGTTCTAGTGGAGGTCATGTGATTGGCATGGCAGAGTGAAATCTCTGTGTGCCTAATCACAGCCAGCAGGAGGGAGACGCCAGATGCTGGAGGAGGTGAGTAAAGAGTTTATTATTTTACTATGGGCAGCAGCACGGGAGGCTATATCTAACACAGGGGGAGGGGAGATCCTGTGCAATCAAAGGTAAGCACAGGCAGATAATATGCACAGCTCCCTCAGCCCATCAGCGCGATGCAGTTTCAGCACCACGCTTCTGATGGACAGCGGCTGTGCATATTATATGAGCGGGAGAGCAGGAGATCAAACGCTGCCGCTCCCAGCCCCAAGCAGTCCCCAGCACCGCTCCAGAGCTGCCTGCACCTCCACTGGACTCTGTGTATATATATATATATACACCCCCCCCCGTATATTCGGATTATAAGACGCACCCCCTACTTTCCCCCAAAATTTGGGGGAACAAAAGTGCGTCTTATAAAGCGAAAAATACGGTATATATTGCGTGGAGCTGAGTGTTTTAGGGTTGCTCAATGTCTGGTTGTTGAGGTCCGTGGTTTGGGTTCTGTCCGGTAGTCGGGGATTATCCGGTATTAGGGATGGTTGAGTGCTTATTTTCTGTTCATGGTCCAACCTGGGACTACTAAGGTGTTTCTTCATGCCCAGGATGTATTCGCGGTTAGCATGTGTTTTGATAAGTCAACGTGTCTGATTCGTCTGGGCAGGGCCATATGTGGAAAGTCAGGTCGCGGGTCATTATTAGGTTCCCGTGTATATCGTGTCAGGGTGCGGGTCATTATTAGGTTCCCGTGTATATCGTGCTGCTTTTGGGGGTTGAGTTTGGTTTATTGAATATGTGAGTCTACTTGCCGCTTGGAGTTTTTTGCATGATCTGCAGTTATATGGGGTTCTTACGGGAGTCTGTTGGTCGTGGCTGCACAGGGGCAGTTGTAACAAATTTTATACATGCAGACTGGCGGGTTCTTACTGTGGTTCTTCAGGGTTGCCGACTGAGCTTTTGGCAGACCCTATCGGGTGGTATTCGTTATAGCCATTGATAGAAGCTACGTAGGAGTTTATTATATAAAGAGAAGATAGTTCCCGCTTACGATGGGCTTTGGGGTTTCTTCTGGGGACAGCGGGCCCCACTTTGCCTTACGGGTACATGGCTCGCCTTATAGTGGTTTTTTTTTCTGGTGCCCCCGGACGGTGGGGGCTAGGGTAATCTGTTGGCGCAAGGAATGTGTAACATTTGAGTTGGGTGACCCAGTGTGTGATTTGCTGGTATCAGGGGTCTCTGGTTGGCGAATTGTTTGATTATCCAGCTGGCCAGTGCTGATGGCAGGTGTTGCTCCATTTGTTGGGAATTCTGTATAGAGCATGAGGCAGGACATGTTGTTTCGATGGCCGGATGATTGGTCTCCCGCGGTGGTGTAGCCCCTCCGGCACTACATGGCTATGGGCTCATTCGGTTATGCGTATTTGTCAGGACTGGCTGGTATTATGGGAACACGATCGTTGTGCAGCGCAGCTGCAGGGGAGGTGTATTTGAAGTAGTGTGCGAGCAGGTTGCAACTATAACATTATCTTCCTTAATGTCGGGCTGGTGGCATGCCATGGCAGGGGAAGCTAGTGTGGTGCATTGATTTTTAATGATTTTAAGGACCAGGTAATCGTCTGGGGCTGCCCGTTTGGGGGTGTTTTGCGGTACTTTAAGGCTGAGTGGCGGACAGGCACGGGGCACCTGGTGGGTGCAACATTTTGACAGATGGCCTGGGTTTATGGTGTCTGGAGTTTCGGAGAAATGTGGTGTGTGTCTGAGTTCTTCTTGGACTTCGGGTCGTGTGGAGTTGCTTTTCTTTTGGGTGAAGGAGACTTGGTCGCTGGGGCGTCAAGGGGCTTGATTTGTGACATCAGGCCTGGATGCCTTGGTCCATTTCTTCCTGCCTGGGTGCCGTGCTAGTGTTGTTGTTCATAGGGGCTTCTGTTTTGGAATGACTACATAATGGGTTTTACCGGGCACGTTTTCAGGAATCTGCCAGAGGTTGGGGAATCAGTGTAGGTTCTTTCGTTTACAGCAATAATGGTTGGCTTTTCTTAATTATCAGGTGATGTGCAATTTTCGGAGGCGCCTGCAATGTTGCAGTCTCAACAAGGCAGAGTTTATCCCCTATTCCATGGGGGTGGGGAGGTGGCTCAGGTGGCTCGTTCTGGACTGGTCGCACAGGCGGTGCATAGGATCGGATGATGTGGTCGGCTAGTTGCAGGTCTTGGGTGAGTCTGACCTTGTTGTACTGGTGGTTTGGTGCAGGTTGGCATTGTGAGGTCTAATGGGGGTCAGTTTTGCTCAATTGGTATTGGTACAGAAGCATTGGTTACTCGAGCCGCAGAGTTGGCTCGGGTTGGGTTTGGTGGTGGGACTTGCACGTACAAGGTGTCATACGTGCTCGCTGTGGCAGAAAGGAGGGGGTATTTGAAGTCGGTGGATTGCACAAAGAGAGGGGGAGTGAACCCAGTGCAGGAGCGGGTTACCCCTGGTGGTGCAATGGTATACTTGGTTAAGGTGGGTCCCTGCTGTGCTGGGTCACAGCAGGACATGTTAACGTGGGACCCTGCTGTGCTGGGTCACAGCGAGGTATGTTAATGTGGGTCCCTGCTGGGCTGGGTCCCAGCAGGACATTGGTTGGGCAACACTCGGCTGGGTGTCCTCGAGCCGATGTAGTGCGGCTGAGGGCACGTGGTGGAGCTGGTGTTGCAATCATGTACAATGGACTCTTCATTTACCCCCCCCCCCCCCTCCTTTGGCTAGTGGTTATGTTTATGGAATATTACTACGTTTTATTAATAAATGTTATTGCTTGTTGGTGTTAATAAACGGGGCTGCTGTGGCATTTTACATGCAATGTCATGCAGTCGTGTCTTATTTTAGGTTAAAGAGGGGTAAGTGTGGGTTTTTTGGATGGGTCATTACAGTGACGCCATCAGTCAGACTTTCCTAAGTCAAGATAAGGCCGGACGCCTGCCCCAAAGGGGCTACAGGAAGGGCGCACATGACTGAGGAGGGATGCTAGGCCTGAGGGTTAGTGAAGGGTTAAAGTGTAGTGCTTTTATGGGGGAAAGTGTGGGGTAGAGCTATGGGGGCTATGGTACCATGTGAGTGGGCAGGGAGTGGTCAGTAGTGGGAGGGATATATAGGGCAGAACTGTGGGAAGGGGGCAGTCATTCCTTACCTGGCAGACGTCCGGAATTGTCCCGCCCTCCCGCCCTAATTTTAGGATCCTCTGGAGATCGACATGAAGAAGAGAAGAGGATTGACCTTGTCGCAGCAGTTGGCGGAAAGGAGGGGGGTATTTGAAGTCGATGGATTGCACAAAGAGCGGGGGGTAAACCCAGTGCAGGAGCGGGTTACCCCTGGTGGTGCAATGGTATACTTGGTTAAGGTGGGTCCCTGCTGTGCTGGGTCACAGCGGGACATGTTAACGTGGGACCCTGCTGTGCTGGGTCACAGCGGGGCATGTTAACGTGGGTCCCTGCTGGGCTGGGTCCCAGCAGGACATTGGTTGGGCAACACTCGGCTGGGTGTCCTCGAGCCGGTGTAGTGCGGCTGAGGGCACGTGGTGGAGCTGGTGTTGCAATTATGTACAATGAACTCTTCATTTACCCCCCCTCCTTTGGCTAGTGGTTATGTTTATGGAATATTACTACGTTTTATTGATAAATGTTATTGCTTGTTGGTGTTAATAAACGGGGCTGCTGTGGCCTTTTACATCCAATGTCACGCAGTCGTGTCTTATTTTAGGTTAAGGAGGGCTAAGTGTGGGTTTTTTGGGATCGGTCATTACAGTGAAGCCGTCAGTCAGACTTTCCTAAGTCATGGAGAAGATGGAGAGATCACTCTCTCTCTATCCACTAAACAAGGAAGGTTGGAATGCACAGCAAAATGTCACCTTATAACAATCTGTGAGGGTGCTAGTCCATCAGAGCCATAACTATTAGAAGAGAAAAAGTATGGACCAAAAAGCACTCAACTCACAAGGCATAGATAAAACATATACAACATTTTATTGATTTTTAGCATAAAAACATTAAAGCCAGAAAAACCACCATCACAACTGTATTGAATACAATAGTTAAATCCAATAATACCAGAGCACACAAGTACAATATTAGTGCAGCACTCCAATCATAAAATACCTTTATCCATATAGCTCAGTATTTTAGACAACTGTACCCTTGTGCACTATACAGGTTTTTCCAGAGTCAGAAAATGATAACAGCAAATTTAATATATGATACTGCAGCAAGTTCTATCAAGATAAATAGTTAGGTAAAGCCATATATGAGGTATCAATAGATATAATAACCCTACCCAAGGATTTACCTGAGAGGAGATAACCCATAGGAAGCAGCCATATACCATCAGCTGTTCAGTCACTCTGGACAAACATAACCTATATTCAGTGGTGATGGGTAAAACACCCAGCCCTAAGCGTGTCGTTCAAAAAAGAACTTCATCAGGGGAAGAAGGTGTCTCTATCTCTCCACAGCAAGATCGCATCACAATCGCATGACACTTGGCTCACACTCGCAGCAGAGCAGGATTCGAGGGTCATTAGCATATCACATCCGGTGCTCTCGCATCGGATGCCATACGCTAATGTGACCCCAGCTTTATATTTTCAATAGGAATGCATGTCCTTGATTGTGCGCATGGGATTAGTCCCACCCTCTGGGCATGTTCCTTGTGACGTCAGCATCCATGTCTAGCCCGGATATCTGACCAGCTCCGGATCACATGACTTTTTATGTGTCCAGAAGTCAGCTTGTATCTGTGACTTGCTTGTGATGGGTGGTATTTGCACCATGTGCTACCGCAAGTCCAGGATCATTTGTTTGCTCGGATTTGCCAGAAATTTATAGGGCACCTTCTGCTGGTCTAAATTCACAACCCCTGAAAAAGGCAAGAGTCAAAAAGCACGTCAGGGCTTGGCACCATTTCAGTAGGAAGAGATGGGTACAGGCATCTACATTATTGTACCCTCTTTTATTCACCTTGTACTGAATGGTACTATTGTAAATTGATTGATTACTTTGATCTTTATACTCTTGTAATTTGACATGATACACTGTGAATACATATTCTCATTGGCATACTTACTTGAATTACTACTGAGTATTATATCTTCTAAACATTCAGTATAAGTGGACAATATACACTGTGTGCAGAATTATTAGGCAAATGAGTATTTTGATCACATGATACTTTTTATACATGTTGTCCTACTCCAAGCTGTATAGGCTTGAGAGCCAGCCAACTACCAATTAAGTAAATCAGGTGATGTGCACCTCTGTAATGAGGAGGGGTGTGGTGTAATGACATCAACACCCTATATAAGGTGTGCTTAATAGTGATGAGCGAGTACTAAAAAGCTCGGGTGCTCGAAGCTCGGGCCGAGCCTCCCAAGATACTCGTGTACTCGGGCCGAGCAACGAGCCCAATGTTATCCTATGGGAGACCCGAGTATTTTTGTGAAATGACCCCCCGGCAGCATGGAGAAACCCTAAAAATGGCACAAAAGTCTCAGAAGAGTGCTCAAATGACATGGCAACAGCATGGGGAAGACCCCTTGAAGCATTTATCACTCAAAAGTCACAGCTGTGAACAATTTTGTCCGCGTTTCACGCCATTTTTACGGACTCACCAGAAAACCTTCCAAAATGACCCCAAAATGATTTTTCATGGCATAAATGTTAAGGGCACATACCCAATAGTGAGATAGAGCTGGTGTATGTTACTTTTTGAGATTAATACATGAAAGATTTTACGTGAAAACATTGTGTGGCACTCCGATGTCCCTGAGAAGAGGCGTACATGAAGGCCTCTTGAGTCTAAGGTGCCCATTTTGAGGAAGTGAGTCTTTGTAGTATTTTCCTTTGCCAGGGCAGTCCAAAATTGTGAGGTTCACCAATGCCCCTGCATAGAGACGTGCATGAGGGCCTGTAAACCTGAAGTGCCCATTGTAAGGAAGTGGGTGTATTATAGTATAGCCCTTTGGCAGGGCAGCCAAAAATTGAGAGGCTCCACATTGTCCCTGGATAGAGACGTGCATGAGGGCCTGTAAACTTGAAGTGCCCATTGTAAGGAAGTGGGTGTATTATAGTATAGCCCTTTGGCAGGGCAGCCAAAAATTGAGAGGCTCCACGTTGTCCCTGGATAGAGACGTGCATGAGGGCCTCAAAACATTAAGTGTCCATTGTCAGGAAGTGGGTGTATTATAGTATAGCCCTTAGGCAGGGCAACCAAAAATTGGGAGGCTCCACATTGTCCCTGGGTAGAGACGTGCATGAGGGCCTGTAAACTTGAAGTGCCCATTGTAAGGAAGTGGGTGTATTATAGTATAGCCCTTTGGCAGGGCAGCCAAAAATTGAGAGGCTCCACATTGTCCCTGGATAGAGACGTGCATGAGGGCCTGTAAACTTGAAGTGCCCATTGTAAGGAAGTGGGTGTATTATAGTATAGCCCTTTGGCAGGGCAGCCAAAAATTGGGAGGCTCCACGTTGTCCCTGGGTAGAGACGTGCATGAGGGCCTGTAAACTTGAAGTGCCCATTGTAAGGAAGTGGGTCTATTGTAGTATAGCCCTTTGGCAGGGCAGCCAAAAATTGAGAGGCTCCACATTGTCCCTGGATAGAGACGTGCATGAGGGCCTGTAAACTTGAAGTGCCCATTGTAAGGAAGTGGGTCTATTGTAGTATAGCCCTTTGGCAGGGCAGCCAAAAATTGAGAGGCTCCACATTGTCCCTGGATAGAGACGTGCATGAGGGCCTGTAAACTTGAAGTGCCCATTGTAAGGAAGTGGGTGTATTATAGTATAGCCCTTTGGCAGGGCAGCCAAAAATTGGGAGGCTCCACGTTGTCCCTGGGTAGAGACGTGCATGAGGGCCTGTAAACTTGAAGTGCCCATTGTAAGGAAGTGGGTGTATTATAGTATAGCCCTTTGGCAGGGCAGCCAAAAATTGAGAGGCTCCACATTGTCCCTGGATAGAGACGTGCATGAGGGCCTGTAAACTTGAAGTGCCCATTGTAAGGAAGTGGGTCTATTGTAGTATAGCCCTTTGGCAGGGCAGCCAAAAATTGGGAGGCTCCACGTTGTCCCTGGGTAGAGACGTGCATGAGGGCCTTTAAACTTGAAGTGCCCATTGTAAGGAAGTGGGTGTATTATAGTATAGCCCTTTGGCAGGGCAGCCAAAAATTGGGAGGCTCCACGTTGTCCCTGGGTAGAGACGTGCATGAGGGCCTCAAAACATTGTTCCCATTGCAAAGGAGCGGGTCTCCTGTCGTTGTAATGTCCATTCTGCAAAAAATGGGCGAAAAAATTTACCACTGGGGGTATACCTGAAACAAAGGCCTAAGTATTGAAATTTGTAACGGTCATCATGGTGGCGCATGAGGAGAAGGAGGAGCAGTCCAGCGATTATCCAAAGTCCAGAAGTGTGTACCCATGGGTGAATGGAGGTACATGGCAAACTTTAAATTCCGCTCTCATTTGCTGGTGGTGTGGTGAAGTCTGGCCCAATCCAACCCTTGTTCATCTTGATCAGAGTCAGCCTGTCAGCATTTTCAGTTGACAGGCGGGTGCGTTTATCTGTAATGATTCCACTTGCGGCACTAAAAACACGCTCTGACAAAACGCTAGCGGCAGGGCAGGCCAGGACTTCCAAGGCGTAGAGAGCCAATTCATGCCACGTGTCCAGCTTGGATACCCAATAATTGTAAGGCACAGAGGAATGTCGGAGTACAGTTGTTCGATCTGCAAGGTACTCCTTCAGCATCTGGGCAAACTTAGGATTTCTTGTGGCCCTACCCCGCACCTCAGGGGCTGTGGTACGTGAGGGGCTGAGAAAACTGTCCCACATCTTAAAGACTGTTCCCCTACCTCTGGCGGATTGGACTTGTGCCTCTCTCGGCTGTACGCCTCGGTTGTCCACTGATTCCTGACCTATGCCGCTAGCGTTTTATGAGGGGAATGCTTTGCCTACTTCCGTGACTATGGCCTTCCGGAACTGCTGCATTTTGGTTGACCTCTCCTCCACGGGAATAAGAGACAAAAAGTTCTCCTTGTAGCGTGGGTCTAACAGTGTTACCAACCAGTAATGATTGTCGGCCAAGATGTTCTTAACGCGAGGGTCACGAGACAGGCAGCTTACCATAAAGTCAGCCATGTGCGCCAGACTCTTAACAGCCAGGACTTCAGTAGCCTGACCAACAAGATGACTGAACATGCTGTCCTCCTCCTCCTCCTCCTCATCTACCCTGTCCTCTGGCCAGCCACGCTGAACCGAGGATATGACTGGTGTGCATGTCATATCCTCAATTTGGCCGGAGAGTTGCTCCATGTCTTCATCCTCCTCCTCGTCATAGTCCTCCACTGCACGTTGTGATGAGACGAGGCTGGGCTGTGTGTTATCACCCACACCCACTACTGTTTCTTGCTGCAACTCATCGCGCTCCGCCTGCAATGCATCATGTTTGTTTTTCAGCAGAGACCGTTTTGGAAGGCAGAGTAGCGGTATGGTGACGCTAATAATGGCGTCATCACCACTCACCATCTTGGTGGAGTCCTCAAAGTTTTGGAAGATGGTACATAGGTCTGACATCCATCTCCACTCCTCAGGTGTTATGTGTGGAGTTTGACCCATTTCCCGACGGATTAGGTGATACAGGTACTCAACAACTGCCCTCTTCTGCTCACATATCCTGACCAACATGTGCAGAGTTGAATTCCAACGCGTGGGGACATCACACACCAGTCTGTGAGCCGGAAGATGCAAACGGCGCTGAAAGCCGGCAAGGCCGGCTGAAGCAGTAGGTGACTTTCGAAAATGTGCAGACAGGCGGCGAACTTTTACCAGCAGATCAGACAGCTCTGGGTATGACTTTATAAACCGCTGAACCACGAGGTTGAGCACATGGGCCACGCATGGAACATGTGTCAGCTGGCCTCGCCTCAAAGCCGCCACCAGGTTCCGGCCATTGTCACACACGACCTTTCCTGGCTTTAGGTTCAGAGGTGTGAGCCAGTGATCTGCCTGCTGTTTCAGAGCTGTCCACACCTCTTCTGCATTGTGGGGTTTGTCACCGATGCAGATTAGCTTCAGCACAGCCTGTTGCCGCTTCGCCGAGGCAGTGCTGCAGTGCTTCCAGCTTGGGACTGGTGTGGAGGGTACAGTGGATGAGGATGCGCAGGAGGAGGAGGCTGAAGAGCATGACATTCCTGAGCTGTAGAGTGTGGGTGAAACACTGACTGAGGTAGGGCCTGCAAACCTTGGTGTGGGAAGGACGTGTTCCGTCCCTCGCTCAGACTGGGTCCCAGCTTCCACAATATTAACCCAGTGTGCCGTCAACGAGATGTAGCGGCCTTGCCCACAAGCACTTGTCCACGTGTCTGTGGTTAGGTGGACCTTGGGTGAAACAGCGTTGTTCAGGGCACGTGGGATGTTTTGTGACACGTGGTTATGCAACGCGGGGACGGCACACCGGGAGAAATAGTGGCGGCTGGGGACCGAGTAACGTGGGACAGCTGCCGCCATAAGGTCGCGGAATGCTTCTGTCTCCACCAGCCTAAAAGGCAACATTTCCAGCGCAAGCAGTCGCGAAATGTTAGCATTTAGAACTGTGGCATGTGGGGTGTTGGCAGTGTATTTGCGCCTGCGTTCAAAGGTTTGCTGAATGGATAACTGAACGCTGCGCTGGGACAAGGACGTGCTTGATGATGGTGTTCTTTCTGCGTAGGCAACTGCAGGTGCAGGAGTGGAGGAGGCTTGTTCGCAGGCAGCATGGACAGGGGATTGGCTCGCATGCACAACCAGCGAAGACGTAGCAGTGACATCAGCAAGCACTGCTCCTCGACTCTGTTGTACTTAACACAAAGTCGGGTGCTTGGCTGACATGTGCCTGATCATGCTGGTGGTGGTCAGGCTGCTAGTTTTGGTACCCCTGCTGATGCTGGCACGGCAGGTGTTGCAAATGGCCTTTTTAGAATCATCTGGAGCCAACTTAAAAAACTGCCAGACTCGGGAAGACCTAACATTTGTACAGGCACCTTGTGTCGTCGTGTTGTTCCGGGGAACGGTTGCCTGACTTCTGCCTGGGGCCACCACCCTGCTTCTTACTGCCTGTTGTGATGCTATGCCTCCCTCCCCCTGTGCACTGCTGTCCTCGCTCTGCATATCCTCCTGCCAGGTTGGGTCAGTTACTGGATCATCCACCATGTCGTCTTCCTCTTCCGCACCCTGCTCCTCCTCCTGACTTCCTGACAATTGTGTCTCATCATCGTCCACCACTTGTTGAGACACGTTGCCAACTTCGTGAGAACGTGGCTGCTCAAATATTTGGCCATCTGTACAGACGATCTCCTCATGACCCACTTCAATATGAGCTGGCGAGAGGCCAGAATGTGTGAATGGAAACGTGAACAGCTCTTCCGAGTGTCCAAGTGTGGGATCATTAATGTCCGAGAAGGACGTGTACTCAGCCTGGTGGTAGGAAGGAGGATCAGGTTCAGAAATGTGCGGTGCAGTATCACGGCTACTGACACTTGACCGTGTGGAAGACAGAGTGTTTGTGGTGGTGCCAATCTGACTGGAAGCATTATCTGCTATCCAACTAACAACCTGTTGACACTGGTCTTGGTTCAAGAGTGGTGTACTGCTGCGGTCCCCAAGAATTTGGGACAGGACGTGCGAGCGACTAGATGTGGCCCTTTGTTATGGCGAAATTAGAGCTTGCCCACGACCTCGGCCTCTGCCTGCACCACCATCACGTCCACTTCCTTGTTCCTTGCCAATGCCCTTGCGCATTTTGCAATGCTGTGCTGACGTGTATTCACTACTTGTGCGTTATATCAAAGTGTGTGGAAATTGCACACAAGTGCACCTGTACGCTGCCACCGACAGGCACACACGTGCGGTTTTAAAAACCAAGCACGGATGCACTAAGAACCTAACAGGTTTTTTTTGGGGAGCGACAATTACAGACAAGTCAGACACTATCTGGACTGTTTTAGACTGTATACACCAGCCCCAGATATGATGAAGGCTGGTATACGGTCACCACTAGGAATGGCTATATATACCCTGCCTGCCTGCCTGCCTGCCTGTATACTGGTACAATAGTCCTGACAAGGACTCTTCTGGTCACTAGCCTGTATTCAGACCTGGCTATACCCTGCCTGTATATAGCAACAATAGTCCTGAGAAGGACTCTGCTACTGTACTCCGACCTGGCTATACCCTGCCTGCCTGTATACAACTAGAATAGTCCTGAGAAGGACTTTTGGTCACACTGTTTGCAGCCCTGCAACTGAAAAAGCTATAAAGGGCCGCAAAGCTTTCCCTGAATCAGCGACACTCTCCCTGCACTGACTGTCTGGATAGCTGTGAGCAGAGCACAGCGCGCCGGCCGGTATAAAGGCTCGGTCACGCTGTGCAGGCCGGCCAATCACTGCAATTCCACAACTAACAGGGCTGTGGCATTGCAGTGGTCTGCCAGCCAATCCCTGCATGAGGGCTGGCTCTCAAAAGAGCGCCAACATGCAGAAATGAAGACCACGAGTACAGCACGAGTATCGCGAGATTACTCGGTCCCCGTCGAGTAGACCGAGTACAGTGATACTCGTGCGAGTACCGAGTAGTAACAAGCATGCTTGCTCATCACTAGTGCTTAATTATTAGGCAACTTCCGTTCCTTTGGCAAAATTGGTCAGAAGAGAGATTTGATGGGCTCTGGAGTCCAAAATTGTGAGATGTCTTGCAGAGGGATGCAGCAGTCTTGAAATTGCCAAACTTTTTAAGCGTGATCACCGAACAATCAAGCGTTTCATGGCAAATAGCCAACAGGGTAGCAAGAAGCGTGTCGGGTAAAAAAGGCGCAAAATAACTGCCCATGCATTGAGGAAAATCAAGCGTGAAGCTGCCAAGATGCCATTTGACACCAGTTTGGCCATATTTCAGAGCTGCAATATTACTGGAATATCAAAAACCACAAAGTGTGCCATACTCAGGGACATGGCCAAGGTAAGGAAGGCTGAAAAACGACCACCTTTGAACAGGAAACATAAGATAAAATGTCAAGACTGGGCCAAGAAAGATCTTAAGACTGATTTTTCAAAGGTTTTATGGACTGATGAAATGAGAGTGACTCTTGATGGGCCGGATGGATGGGCCAGAGGCTGGATCAGTAAAGGGCATAGAGCTCCACTCCGACTCAGATGCCAGCAAGGTGAAGGTGGGGTACTGGTATGGGCTGGTATCATCAAAGATGAACTTGTGGGACCTTTTCAGGTTGAGGATGGAGTGAAGCTCAACTCCCAGACCTACTGCTAGTTTCTGGAAGACAACTTCTTCAAGCAGTGGTACAGGAAGAAGTCGGTATCGTTCAAGGAAAACATGATTTTCATGCAGGACAATGCTTCATCACATGCATCCAACTACTCCACAGCATGGCTTGCCAGTAAAGGTCTAAAAGATAAAAAAAATAATGACATGGCCCCCTTGTTAACCTGATCTGAACCCCATAGAAAACCTGTGGTCCCTCATAAAATGTAAGATCTACAGGGAGAGAAAACAGTACACCTCTCGGAACAGTGTCTTGGAGGCTGTGGTGGCTGCTACATGCAATGTTGATCGTAAACAGATCAAGCCACTGACAGAATCTCTGGATGGTAGCTGTTGAGTGTCATCATAAAGAAAGGTGTCTATATTGGTCAATATTTTTTTTGGGTTTTGTTTTTGCATGTCAGAAATGTTTATTTCTAAATTTTCTGCAGTTATATTGGTTTACCTGGTGAAAATAAAAAAGTGAGATGGGAATATATTTGTTTTTTTATTAAGTTGCCTAATAATTCTGCACAGTAATAGTTACCTGCACAAACAGATATCCTCCTAAGATAGCCAAATCTAAAAAAAACCCACTCCAACTTCCAAAAATATTGAGCTTTGATATTTATGAGTCTTTTGGGTTGATTGAGAACATAGTTGTTGATCAATAATAAAAAAAATCCTCTAAAACACAACTTGCCAAATAATTCTGCACACGGTGTATATTATTACACATTCTGTATTACATCTCCTTCTCCTTTGTAATGTCGTCTTCCTCTGCACAATCATGTTGATTCTGTTTTTAAACTTTTGCTGTGATCTTTCTATTAAGATTAAATAAAAACTTATTATTTGTCTACCTATTGACTATATATCCCCTTGTCTATATGTTTTCATTGTTTTTGCTGTAGCATGAAGAACATGTGGTCTGGTATTGTCATGTTGAAAAACGACTCATGCAACACTTTGGAGAAATGGCCATTCCACTGGTTTCATTAGTGATCAATTCTAAAGCGCCAGTGAAATTGGAAGTCACATCTGAAAGCCAAGGAGTCAAACAGTTTCTATACAAACCATCAGCAGTTGTTTGCATGACGTTGGGCTACAAGTCAGATGCCTAGCTTCAGGTGTTTCATTTACCTCATGCCACTGCTCACTAAAACTATCATGATCACTACGCATAAAAAGCTGGGACAGCAATGAATCCTACATTTGTCCTAAACACAATGATAGCCACAGATTGGTCTGAAAGTAATGCAATGTCATGAAGAGGCCTTCACGAGGAAACGTTGTATGGATCCTACTCCCCGAATTATCATGAGGAATAGCATAATTTACAATAGGTGGATGCTTTCTAATATTCATTCCAGTTACACTAACACCTCAGCATTACATTGATTTGATGATGAAACTAGAGGTATGGCCAATTCTTCTTCGTGTCCAGAGTTGTTTTTTCAACATGACTACACCAGGCTGCATGTTGTTCATCTTAATAAGAGCAGTTTGCATTGCTTAAACGTTGTACCTTGGCCTGCAGCATCTCTGGTCTTGACTCTCAATGAGCACATCTGGAATGTCATTGGACATCGCCATGTTGGAAACATTCACATCTACCAAGGACACAGAGTGATTATAGATTTTTTTCTTACAATATAGAGCAGTAGATCTGTGAATTCATAATACCATCAATGAAATATATCTCCCTGACACCAGATCCACTCATGTAGCCCCACGTCAAGACACTGTTACCACCATGCACAATGCATTTTTCTAAATTTATTTCTCTAATTAGAGGGTTCCTACAGTCAAACATGTTGGGACGCTACATTTCATTGATGGTATCATGAATTCACAGATGTACTGGTCTATATTGAAAGAAAAGATGCTACCATCACCCCATGCTTTTGGTAGACGTGCCCTTTCCCAACATGACAATGATCTAAAAGACACATCTAATGCCACTGTTGCATTTTTGAAAAAGATTAGTGTGAAAGTTATTCAGTGGCCAAGTATGTCACCTGATCTGAATCCCACCGAAACACCTCTGGGGAATTCTAAAAGGACAAGCAAAGCATCACTCTCCATCCAGCATCCAGGATCTAAAAGAGGTAATTTTTTTGAAAAATGGAAAAAAGATAGATGTTGCAATATGACACCAACTGATTCCTTCTATGACTAGAAAACTTGGTGCTGTCCTTAGAGGTCAAAAAAAATTCTAGATGTAGAAGTTTCCTGATGTGCCCTCCACTGACAGAGAAAGAAGCACGGTATTCAACTAGGGACCTTAGCAAAACTAGAAAAGGAACTTGAGGATTCAATAGGTGTATATATATATATATATATATATATATATATATATATATATATACAGTTAGGTCCAGAAATATTTGGACAGTGACACAATTTTCGCGAGTTGGGCTCTGCATGCCACCACATTGGATTTGAAATGAAATCTCTACAACAGAATTCAAGTGCAGATTGTAACGTTTAATTTGAAGGTTTGAACAAAAATATCTGATAGAGATTGTAGGAATTGTACACATTTCTTTACAAACACTCCACATTTTAGGAGGTCAAAAGTAATTGGACAAATAAACCAAACCCAAACAAAATATTTTTATTTTCAATATTTTGTTGCGAATCCTTTGGAGGCAATCACTGCCTTAAGTCTGGAACCCATGGACATCACCAAACGCTGGGTTTCCTCCTTCTTAATGCTTTGCCAGGCCTTTACAGCCGCAGCCTTCAGGTCTTGCTTGTTTGTGGGTCTTTCCGTCTTAAGTCTGTATTTGAGCAAGTGAAATGCATTCTCAATTGGGTTAAGATCTGGTGATTAACTTGGCCATTGCAGAATGTTCCACTTTTTTGCACTCATGAACTCCTGGGTAGCTTTGGCTGTATGCTTGGGGTCATTGTCCATCTGTACTATGAAGCGCCGTCCGATCAACTTTGCGGCATTTGGCTGAATCTGGGCTGAAAGTATATCCCGGTACACTTCAGAATTCATCCGGCTACTCTTGTATGCTGTTATGTCATCAATAAACACAAGTGACCCAGTGCCATTGAAAGCCATGCATGCCCATGCCATCACGTTGCCTCCACCATGTTTTACAGAGGATGTGGTGTGCCTTGGATCATGTGCCGTTCCCTTTCTTCTCCAAACTTTTTTCTTCCCATCATTCTGGTACAGGTTGATCTTTGTCTCATCTGTCCATAGAATACTTTTCCAGAACTGAGCTGCCTTCATGAGGTGTTTTTCAGCAAATTTAACTCTGGCCTGTCTATTTTTGGAATTGATGAATGGTTTGCATCTAGATGTGAACCCTTTGTATTTACTTTCATGGAGTCTTCTCTTTACTGTTGACTTAGAGACAGATACACCTACTTCACTGAGAGTGTTCTGGACTTCAGTTGATGTTGTGAACGGGTTCTTCTTCACCAAAGAAAGTATGCGGCGATCATCCACCACTGTTGTCATCCGTGGACGCCCAGGCCTTTTTGAGTTCCCAAGCTCACCAGTCAATTCCTTTTTTCTCAGAATGTACCTGACTGTTGATTTTGCTACTCCAAGCATGTCTGCTATCTCTCTGATGGATTTTTTCTTTTTTCAGCCTCAGGATGTTCTGCTTCACCTCAATTGAGAGTTCCTTAGACCGCATGTTGTCTGGTCACAGCAACAGCTTCCAAATGCAAAACCACACACCTGTAATCAACCCCAGACCTTTTAACTACTTCATTGATTACAGGTTAACGAGGGTGACGCCTTCAGAGTTAATTGCAGCCCTTAGAGTCCCTTGTCCAATTACTTTTGGTCCCTTGAAAAAGAGGAGGCTATGCATTACAGAGCTATGATTCCTAAAGCCTTTCTCCGATTTGGATGTGAAAACTCTCATATTGCAGCTGGGAGTGTGCACTTTCAGCCCATATTATATATATAATTGTATTTCTGAACATGTTTTTTTAACAGCTAAAATAACAAAACTTGTGTCACTGTCCAAATATTTCTGGACCTAACTGTATATATATATATATATATATTTACTATATATTTTTTAATACATTATATGGTAACTTTAATGGTGCCATTAAAAAATTCACACCAGATTATAAAAAAGAAAGGACTGGACATGTTCAGGACAGATAGGTTCATCCATGACTCATCTAATTGTATGTGCCGTTTTAGGGTATGTGTGCACGTTGCGTTCTGCCATGACAAATATTTGGCAACGTTTTGTTACTGCATGTGCGTTCCAAAATGCTGCATTTTGGATGCATTTTGAATGCAGAATAGATGCATTCTGGATGCTTGCTCTCCCATGGACAGAGTGGGAAAAGCATCCAAATCACACAAGAGAAGTGACATGTTGCTTTTTAGAATGCATCGTTTTTGTAAAAAGTTTGACTTCCAAAACGCTGCATTTTAAAACGCAACATGTGGATTGAATTTGCTAAATTCTCATAGACTTTGCTGGGGACGCAGAATGCATGCATTTACAATGCAGTTTAAAATGCTGTGTAAATGCATAAAGAAACGCACATAGCCTTAAGTATACTTTACACGCTGCGATATCGGTACCAATATCGCTAGCGAGTGTACCCGCCTCCGTCGGTTGTGCGGCACGGGCAAATCGCTGCCCGTGGCGCAGAACATCACTAACACCCTTCACACGGACTTACCTTCCCTGCGACGTCGCTCTGGCCGGCGGTCAGCCTCCTTTCTAAGGGGTGGTTCGTGCGGCGTCACAGCGACGTCACACGGCAGCCGTCCATTAGCAGAGGAGGGGCAGAGATGAGTGGCCGGAACATGCCGCCCACCTCCTTCCTTCCTCATTGCCGGTGGACGCAGGTAAGGAGATGTTCGTCGTTCCTGCGGTGTCACACATAGCGATGTGTGCTGCCGCAGGAACGACGAACAACATCGTACCTGCAGCAGCAACGATATTACGGAAATGAACGACGTGTCAACGAGCAACAATTTTTCTCGTTTTTGTGCTCGTTGATCGTCGCTCATTGGTGTCACACACTGCAATGTCGCTAACAGATGTGCGTCACTAACAACGTGACTAGAGTTGAGCGCGGTTCGTGGTTCGAGGTTCTCCAGTTCTAGGCTCGAGTGATTTTGGGGCCTGTTCTAGATCGAACTAGAACTCGAGCTTTTTGCAAAAGCTCGATAGTTCTAGAAACGTTCGAGAACGGTTCTAGCAGCAAAAAACCAGCTAAATCCTAGCTTGGTTTCTGCTGTAATAGTGTAAGTCACTCTGTGAATCACACTATTATGACATTTCAGTGTATAGTGTGCGTGAACAGTGCCTTCAGATCACTGCTGTTTCTATAATGGCGATCGCCATTTTTTTTCCTTGTCTTCCATCCCTAAGCGCGCGCGTGTAGTGGGGCGGGCCAGCATGTCAGCCAATCCCAGACACACACACAGCTAAGTGGACTTTTAGCCAGAGAAGCAACGGCATGTGTGATAGGATGTCCATGTCACATGTCCCTGCATTATAAAACCGGACATTTTCCTCCAGGACGCCATTATCTCTTCTGCGTCCTTGGTGTCAGTCATCACTGTCGCAGCTCCGTCCTTTGTCCTATCGCTGATACAGCTGTATGCGCTCCATACACAGCGCTGGACAGCTTAGGGAGAGCACTTTCTAGCAGTCCTTTTAAGGGCTCAAACCGGCAGGGTCAGAGTTAGGGTGACAGGTCCTGAAAACAGCGACAGCGTCTGTGTAGCCAAGGTCAGGGATTTCCTCCCTGCATTTCCCTATTAGGAGGGAATAGAAAGGCAGGCTTCCATTCCTCTACCCAGACCCCACAATCCTGGCACTGTACCCTCCTGTCCTCTGCACACTCCAACTCATTATAACTAAGCCATTATACTAGCAAACACTCAGTGTAGCTAGTGGCATCCTATACGTGGCTATTGGACTTTGCTATAGTCCCACTAGTGCAAAGACATTTGCAGAGCGCGTCTGCCTGCATTGCACACTCCAACTCATTATAACTAAGCCATTATACTAGCAAACACTCAGTGTACCTAGTGGCATCCTATACGTGGCTATTGGACTTTGCTATAGTCCCACTAGTGCAAAGACATTTGCAGAGCGCGTCTGCCTGCATTGCACACTCCAACTCATTATAACTAAGCCATTATACTAGCAAACACTCAGTGTACCTAGTGGCATCCTATACGTGGCTATTGGACTTTGCTATAGTCCCACTAGTGCAAAGACATTTGCAGAGCGCGTCTGCCTGCATTGCACACGCCAACTCATTATAACTAAGCCATTATACTAGCTAACACTCAGTGTACCTAGTGGCATCCTATACGTGGCTATTGGACTTTGCTATAGTCCCACTAGTGCAAAGACATTTGCAGAGCGCGTCTGCCTGCATTGCACACTCCAACTCATTATAACTAAGCCATTATACTAGCAAACACTCAGTGTACCTAGTGGCATCCTATACGTGGCTATTGGACTTTGCTATAGTCCCACTAGTGCAAAGACATTTGCAGAGCGCGTCTGCCTGCATTGCACACGCCAACTCATTATAACTAAGCCATTATACTAGCTAACACTCAGTGTACCTAGTGGCATCCTATACGTGGCTATTGGACTTTGCTATAGTCCCACTAGTGCAAAGACATTTGCAGAGCACGTCTGCCTGCATTGCACACTCCAACTCATTATAACTAAGCCATTATACTAGCAAACACTCAGTGTACCTAGTGTCATCCTATACATGGCTATTGTACTTTGCTATAGTCCCACTAGTGCAAAGACATTTGCAGAGCGCGTCTGCCTGCATTGCACACTCCAACTCATTATAACTAAGCCATTATACTAGCAAACACTCAGTGTACCTAGTGGCATCCTATACGTGGCTATTGGACTTTGCTATAGTCCCACTAGTGCAAAGACATTTGCAGAGCGCGTCTGCCTGCATTCCACACTCCAACTCATTATAACTAAGCCATTATACTAGCAAACACTCAGTGTACCTAGTGGCATCCTATACGTGGCTATTGGACTTTGCTATAGTCCCACTAGTGCAAAGACATTTGCAGCACCTCTGCCTGCATTGCACAATCCAACTCATTATAACTAAGCCATTATACTAGCAAACACTCAGTGTACCTAGTGGCATCCTATAAGTGGCTATTGGACTTTGCTATAGTCCCACTAGTGCAAAGACATTTGCAGAGCGCGTCTGCCTGCATTGCACACGCCAACTCATTATAACGAAGCCATTATACTAGCTAACACTCAGTGTACCTAGTGGCATCCTATACGTGGCTATTGGACTTTGCTATAGTCCCACTAGTGCAAAGACATTTGCAGAGCGCGTCTGCCTGCATTGCACACGCCAACTCATTATAACTAAGCCATTATACTAGCAAACACTCAGTGTACCTAGTGGCATCCTATAAGTGGCTATTGGACTTTGCTATAGTCCCACTAGTGCAAAGACATTTGCAGAGCGCGTCTGCCTGCATTGCTCACTCCAACTCATTATAACTAAGCCATTATACTAGCAAACACTCAGTGTACCTAGTGGCATCCTATACGTGGCTATTGGACTTTGCTATAGTCCCACTAGTGCAAAGACATTTGCAGAGCGCGTCTGCCTGCATTGCACACGCCAACTCATTATAACTAAGCCATTATACTAGCTAACACTCAGTGTACCTAGTGGCATCCTATACGTGGCTATTGGACTTTGCTATAGTCCCACTAGTGCAAAGACATTTGCAGAGCGCGTCTGCCTGCATTGCACACTCCAACTCATTATAACTAAGCCATTATACTAGCAAACACTCAGTGTACCTAGTGGCATCCTATACGTGGCTATTGGACTTTGCTATAGTCCCACTAGTGCAAAGACATTTGCAGAGCGCGTCTGCCTGCATTGCACACTCCAACTCATTATAACTAAGCCATTATACTAGCAAACACTTAGTCTACCTAGTGGCATCCTATACGTGGCTATTGGACTTTGCTATAGTCCCACTAGTGCAAAGACATTTGCAGAGCGCGTCTGCCTGCATTGCACACTCCAACTCATTATAACTAAGCCATTATACTAGCAAACACTCAGTGTACCTAGTGGCATCCTATAAGTGGCTATTGGACTTTGCTATAGTCCCACTAGTGCAAAGACATTTGCAGAGCGCGTCTGCCTGCATTGCACACTCCAACTCATTATAACTAAGCCATTATACTAGCTAACACTCAGTGTACCTAGTGGCATCCTATACGTGGCTATTGGACTTTGCTATAGTCCCACTAGTGCAAAGACATTTGCAGAGCGCGTCTGCCTGCATTGCACACTCCAACTCATTATAACTAAGCCATTATACTAGCAAACACTCAGTGTACCTAGTGGCATCCTATACGTGGCTATTGGACTTTGCTATAGTCCCACTAGTGCAAAGACATTTGCAGAGCGCGTCTGCCTGCATTGCACACTCCAACTCATTATAACTAAGCCATTATACTAGCTAACACTCAGTGTACCTAGTGGCATCCTATAAGTGGCTATTGGACTTTGCTATAGTCCCACTAGTGCAAAGACATTTGCAGAGCGCGTCTGCCTGCATTGCACACTCCAACTCATTATAACTAAGCCATTATACTAGCAAACACTCAGTGTACCTAGTGGCATCCTATACGTGGCTATTGGACTTTGCTATAGTCCCACTAGTGCAAAGACATTTGCAGAGCGCGTCTGCCTGCATTGCACACTCCAACTCATGATAACTAAGCCATTATACTAGCAAACACTCAGTGTACCTAGTGGCATCCTATACGTGGCTATTGGACTTTGCTATAGTCACACTAGTGCAAAGACATTTGCAGCACCTCTGCCTGCATTGCACACGCCAACTCATTATAACTAAGCCATTATACTAGCTAACACTCAGTGTACCTAGTGGCATCCTATACGTGGCTATTGGACTTTGCTATAGTCCCACTAGTGCAAAGACATTTGCAGAGCGCGTCTGCCTGCATTGCACATGCCAACTCATTATAACTAAGCCATTATACTAGCTAACACTCAGTGTACCTAGTGGCATCCTATACGTGGCTATTGGACTTTGCTATAGTCCCACTAGTGCAAAGACATTTGCAGAGCGCGTCTGCCTGCATTGCACACTCCAACTCATTATAACTAAGCCATTATACTACCAAACACTCAGTGTACCTAGTGGCATCCTATACGTGGCTATTGGACTTTGCTATAGTCCCACTAGTGCAAAGACATTTGCAGAGCGCGTCTGCCTGCATTGCACACGCCAACTCATTATAACTAAGCCATTATACTAGCTAACACTCAGTGTACCTAGTGGCATCCTATACGTGGCTATTGGACTTTGCTATAGTCCCACTAGTGCAAAGACATTTGCAGCACCTCTGCCTGCATTGCACACTCCAACTCATTATAACTAAGCCATTATACTAGCAAACACTCAGTGTACCTAGTGGCATCCTATAAGTGGCTATTGGACTTTGCTATAGTCCCACTAGTGCAAAGACATTTGCAGAGCGCGTCTGCCTGCATTGCACACGCCAACTCATTATAACTAAGCCATTATACTAACTAACACTCAGTGTACCTAGTGGCATCCTATACGTGGCTATTGGACTTTGCTATAGTCCCACTAGTGCAAAGACATTTGCAGAGCGCGTCTGCCTGCATTGCACACTCCAACTCATTATAACTAAGCCATTATACTAGCAAACACTCAGTGTACCTAGTGGCATCCTATAAGTGGCTATTGGACTTTGCTATAGTCCCACTAGTGCAAAGACATTTGCAGAGCGCGTCTGCCTGCATTGCACACTCCAACTCATTATAACTAAGCCATTATACTAGCTAACACTCAGTGTACCTAGTGGCATTCTAAACGTGGCTATTGGACTTTGCTATAGTCCCACTAGTGCAAAGACATTTGCAGAGCGCGTCTGCCTGCATTGCTCACTCCAACTCATTATAACTAAGCCATTATACTAGCAAACACTCAGTGTACCTAGTGGCATCCTATACGTGGCTATTGGACTTTGCTATAGTCCCACTAGTGCAAAGACATTTGCAGAGCGCGTCTGCCTGCATTGCACACGCCAACTCATTATAACTAAGCCATTATACTAGCTAACACTCAGTGTACCTAGTGGCATCCTATACGTGGCTATTGGACTTTGCTATAGTCCCACTAGTGCAAAGACATTTGCAGAGCGCGTCTGCCTGCATTGCACACTCCAACTCATTATAACTAAGCCATTATACTAGCAAACACTCAGTGTACCTAGTTGCATCCTATACGTGGCTATTGGACTTTGCTATAGTCCCACTAGTGCAAAGACATTTGCAGAGCGCGTCTGCCTGCATTGCACACTCCAACTCATTATAACTAAGCCATTATACTAGCAAACACTCAGTGTACCTAGTGGCATCCTATAAGTGGCTATTGGACTTTGCTATAGTCCCACTAGTGCAAAGACATTTGCAGAGCGCGTCTGCCTGCATTCCACACTCCAACTCATTATAACTAAGCCATTATACTAGCAAACACTCAGTGTACCTAGTGGCATCCTATACGTGGCTATTGGACTTTGCTATAGTCCCACTAGTGCAAAGACATTTGCAGCACCTCTGCCTGCATTGCACACTCCAACTCATTATAACTAAGCCATTATACTAGCAAACACTCAGTGTACCTAGTGGCATCCTATAAGTGGCTATTGGACTTTGCTATAGTCCCACTAGTGCAAAGACATTTGCAGAGCGCGTCTGCCTGCATTGCACACGCCAACTCATTATAACTAAGCCATTATACTAGCAAACACTCAATGTACCTAGTGGCATCCTATACGTGGCTATTGGACTTTGCTATAGTCCCACTAGTGCAAAGACATTTGCAGAGCGCGTCTGCCTGCATTGCACACGCCAACTCATTATAACTAAGCCATTATACTAGCTAACACTCAGTGTACCTAGTGGCATCCTATACGTGGCTATTGGACTTTGCTATAGTCCCACTAGTGCAAAGACATTTGCAGAGCGCGTCTGCCTGCATTGCACACTCCAACTCATTATAACTAAGCCATTATACTAGCAAACACTCAGTGTACCTAGTGGCATCCTATACGTGTCTATTTGACTTTGCTATAGTCCCACTAGTGCAAAGACATTTGCAGAGCGCGTCTGCCTGCATTGCACACTCCAACTCATTATAACTAAGCCATTATACTAGCAAACACTTAGTGTACCTAGTGGCATCCTATACGTGGCTATTGGACTTTGCTATAGTCCCACTAGTGCAAAGACATTTGCAGAGCGCGTCTGCCTGCATTGCACACTCCAACTCATTATAACTAAGCCATTATACTAGCAAACACTCAGTGTACCTAGTGGCATCCTATAAGTGTCTATTGGACTTTGCTATAGTCCCACTAGTGCAAAGACATTTGCAGAGCGCGTCTGCCTGCATTGCACACTCCAACTCATTATAACTAAGCCATTATACTAGCTAACACTCAGTGTACCTAGTGGCATCCTATACGTGGCTATTGGACTTTGCTATAGTCCCACTAGTGCAAAGACATTTGCAGAGCGCGTCTGCCTGCATTGCACACTCCAACTCATTATAACTAAGCCATTATACTAGCAAACACTCAGTGTACCTAGTGGCATCCTATACGTGGCTATTGGACTTTGCTATAGTCCCACTAGTGCAAAGACATTTGCAGAGCGCGTCTGCCTGCATTGCACACTCCAACTCATTATAACTAAGCCATTATACTAGCTAACACTCAGTGTACCTAGTGGCATCCTATAAGTGGCTATTGGACTTTGTTATAGTCCCACTAGTGCAAAGACATTTGCAGAGCGCGTCTGCCTGCATTGCACACTCCAACTCATTATAACTAAGCCATTATACTAGCAAACACTCAGTGTACCTAGTGGCATCCTATACGTGGCTATTGGACTTTGCTATAGTCACACTAGTGCAAAGACATTTGCAGCACCTCTGCCTGCATTGCACACGCCAACTCATTATAACTAAGCCATTATACTAGCTAACACTCAGTGTACCTAGTGGCATCCTATACGTGGCTATTGGACTTTGCTATAGTCCCACTAGTGCAAAGACATTTGCAGAGCGCGTCTGCCTGCATTGCACATGCCAACTCATTATAACTAAGCCATTATACTAGCTAACACTCAGTGTACCTAGTGGCATCCTATACGTGGCTATTGGACTTTGCTATAGTCCCACTAGTGCAAAGACATTTGCAGCACCTCTGCCTGCATTGCACACTCCAACTCATTATAACTAAGCCATTATACTAGCAAACACTCAGTGTACCTAGTGGCATCCTATAAGTGGCTATTGGACTTTGCTATAGTCCCACTAGTGCAAAGACATTTGCAGAGCGCGTCTGCCTGCATTGCACACGCCAACTCATTATAACTAAGCCATTATACTAACTAACACTCAGTGTACCTAGTGGCATCCTATACGTGGCTATTGGACTTTGCTATAGTCCCACTAGTGCAAAGACATTTGCAGAGCGCGTCTGCCTGCATTGCACACTCCAACTCATTATAACTAAGCCATTATACTAGCAAACACTCAGTGTACCTAGTGGCATCCTATAAGTGGCTATTGGACTTTGCTATAGTCCCACTAGTGCAAAGACATTTGCAGAGCGCGTCTGCCTGCATTGCACACTCCAACTCATTATAACTAAGCCATTATACTAGCAAACACTCAGTGTACCTAGTGGCATCCTATAAGTGGCTATTGGACTTTGCTATAGTCCCACTAGTGCAAAGACATTTGCAGAGCGCGTCTGCCTGCATTGCACACTCCAACTCATTATAACTAAGCCATTATACTAGCTAACACTCAGTGTACCTAGTGGCATCCTATACGTGGCTATTGGACTTTGCTATAGTCCCACTAGTGCAAAGACATTTGCAGAGCGCGTCTGCCTGCATTGCACACTCCAACTCATTATAACTAAGCCATTATACTAGCAAACACTCAGTGTACCTAGTGGCATCCTATACGTGGCTATTGGACTTTGCTATAGTCCCACTAGTGCAAAGACATTTGCAGAGCGCGTCTGCCTGCATTGCACACTCCAATTCATTATAACTAAGCCATTATACTAGCTAACACTCAGTGTACCTAGTGGCATCCTATACGTGGCTATTGGACTTTGCTATAGTCCCACTAGTGCAAAGACATTTGCAGAGCGCGTCTGCCTGCATGGGCACACTCCAACTCATTATAACTAAGCCATTATACTAGCAAACACTCAGTGTACCTAGTGGCATCCTATAAGTGGCTATTGGACTTTGCTATAGTCCCACTAGTGCAAAGACATTTGCAGAGCGCGTCTGCCTGCATTGCACACTCCAACTCATTATAACTAAGCCATTATACTAGCTAACACTCAGTGTACCTAGTGGCATCCTATACGTGGCTATTGGACTTTGCTATAGTCCCACTAGTGCAAAGACATTTGCAGAGCGCGTCTGCCTGCATGGGCACACTCCAACTCATTATAACTAAGCCATTATACTAGCAAACACTCAGTGTACCTAGTGGCATCCTATAAGTGGCTATTGGACTTTGCTATAGTCCCACTAGTGCAAAGACATTTGCAGAGCGCGTCTGCCTGCATTGCACACTCCAACTCATTATAACTAAGCCATTATACTAGCTAACACTCAGTGTACCTAGTGGCATCCTATAAGTGGCTATTGGACTTTGCTATAGTCCCACTAGTGCAAAGACATTTGCAGAGCGCGTCTGCCTGCATTGCACACTCCAACTCATTATAACTAAGCCATTATACTAGCTAACACTCAGTGTACCTAGTGGCATCCTATAAGTGGCTATTGGACTTTGCTATAGTCCCACTAGTGCAAAGACATTTGCAGAGCGCGTCTGCCTGCATTGCACACTCCAACTCATTATAACTAAGCCATTATACTAGCAAACACTCAGTGTACCTAGTGGCATCCTATACGTGGCTATTGGACTTTGCTATAGTCCCACTAGTGCAAAGACATTTGCAGAGCGTGTCTGCCTGCATTGCACACTCCAACTCATGATAACTAAGCCATTATACTAGCAAACACTCAGTGTACCTAGTGGCATCCTATACGTGGCTATTGGACTTTGCTATAGTCACACTAGTGCAAAGACATTTGCAGCACCTCTGCCTGCATTGCACACGCCAACTCATTATAACTAAGCCATTATACTAGCTAACACTCAGTGTACCTAGTGGCATCCTATACGTGGCTATTGGACTTTGCTATAGTCCCACTAGTGCAAAGACATTTGCAGAGCGCGTCTGCCTGCATTGCACATGCCAACTCATTATAACTAAGCCATTATACTAGCTAACACTCAGTGTACCTAGTGGCATCCTATACGTGGCTATTGGACTTTGCTATAGTCCCACTAGTGCAAAGTTTGCAGAGCGCGTCTGCCTGCATTGCACACTCCAACTCATTATAACTAAGCCATTATACTACCAAACACTCAGTGTACCTAGTGGCATCCTATACGTGGCTATTGGACTTTGCTATAGTCCCACTAGTGCAAAGACATTTGCAGAGCGCGTCTTCCTGCATTGCACACGCCAACTCATTATAACTAAGCCATTATACTAGCTAACACTCAGTGTACCTAGTGGCATCCTATACGTGGCTATTGGACTTTGCTATAGTCCCACTAGTGCAAAGACATTTGCAGCACCTCTGCCTGCATTGCACACTCCAACTCATTATAACTAAGCCATTATACTAGCAAACACTCAGTGTACCTAGTGGCATCCTATAAGTGGCTATTGGACTTTGCTATAGTCCCACTAGTGCAAAGACATTTGCAGAGCGCGTCTGCCTGCATTGCACACGCCAACTCATTATAACTAAGCCATTATACTAACTAACACTCAGTGTACCTAGTGGCATCCTATACGTGGCTATTGGACTTTGCTATAGTCCCACTAGTGCAAAGACATTTGCAGAGCGCGTCTGCCTGCATTGCACACTCCAACTCATTATAACTAAGCCATTATACTAGCAAACACTCAGTGTACCTAGTGGCATCCTATAAGTGGCTATTGGACTTTGCTATAGTCCCACTAGTGCAAAGACATTTGCAGAGCGCGTCTGCCTGCATTGCACACTCCAACTCATTATAACTAAGCCATTATACTAGCTAACACTCAGTGTACCTAGTGGCATTCTAAACGTGGCTATTGGACTTTGCTATAGTCCCACTAGTGCAAAGACATTTGCAGAGCGCGTCTGCCTGCATTGCTCACTCCAACTCATTATAACTAAGCCATTATACTAGCAAACACTCAGTGTACCTAGTGGCATCCTATACGTGGCTATTGGACTTTGCTATAGTCCCACTAGTGCAAAGACATTTGCAGAGCGCGTCTGCCTGCATTGCACACGCCAACTCATTATAACTAAGCCATTATACTAGCTAACACTCAGTGTACCTAGTGGCATCCTATACGTGGCTATTGGACTTTGCTATAGTCCCACTAGTGCAAAGACATTTGCAGAGCGCGTCTGCCTGCATTGCACACTCCAACTCATTATAACTAAGCCATTATACTAGCAAACACTCAGTGTACCTAGTGGCATCCTATAAGTGGCTATTGGACTTTGCTATAGTCCCACTAGTGCAAAGACATTTGCAGAGCGCGTCTGCCTGCATTGCACACTCCAACTCATTATAACTAAGCCATTATACTAGCAAACACTCAGTGTACCTAGTGGCATCCTATACGTGGCTATTGGACTTTGCTATAGTCCCACTAGTGCAAAGACATTTGCAGAGCGCGTCTGCCTGCATTGCACACTCCAACTCATTATAACTAAGCCATTATACTAGCAAACACTCAGTGTACCTAGTGGCATCCTATAAGTGGCTATTGGACTTTGCTATAGTCCCACTAGTGCAAAGACATTTGCAGAGCGCGTCTGCCTGCATTGCACACTCCAACTCATTATAACTAAGCCATTATACTAGCTAACACTCAGTGTACCTAGTGGCATCCTATACGTGGCTATTGGACTTTGCTATAGTCCCACTAGTGCAAAGACATTTGCAGAGCGCGTCTGCCTGCATTGCACACTCCAACTCATTATAACTAAGCCATTATACTAGCAAACACTCAGTGTACCTAGTGGCATCCTATACGTGGCTATTGGACTTTGCTATAGTCCCACTAGTGCAAAGACATTGCAGAGCGCGTCTGCCTGCATTGCACACTCCAATTCATTATAACTAAGCCATTATACTAGCTAACACTCAGTGTACCTAGTGGCATCCTATACGTGGCTATTGGACTTTGCTATAGTCCCACTAGTGCAAAGACATTTGCAGAGCGCGTCTGCCTGCATTGCACACTCCAACTCATTATAACTAAGCCATTATACTAGCTAACACTCAGTGTACCTAGTGGCATTCTAAACGTGGCTATTGGACTTTGCTATAGTCCCACTAGTGCAAAGACATTTGCAGAGCGCGTCTGCCTGCATTGCTCACTCCAACTCATTATAACTAAGCCATTATACTAGCAAACACTCAGTGTACCTAGTGGCATCCTATACGTGGCTATTGGACTTTGCTATAGTCCCACTAGTGCAAAGACATTTGCAGAGCGCGTCTGCCTGCATTGCACACGCCAACTCATTATAACTAAGCCATTATACTAGCTAACACTCAGTGTACCTAGTGGCATCCTATACGTGGCTATTGGACTTTGCTATAGTCCCACTAGTGCAAAGACATTTGCAGAGCGCGTCTGCCTGCATTGCACACTCCAACTCATTATAACTAAGCCATTATACTAGCAAACACTCAGTGTACCTAGTGGCATCCTATAAGTGGCTATTGGACTTTGCTATAGTCCCACTAGTGCAAAGACATTTGCAGAGCGCGTCTGCCTGCATTGCACACTCCAACTCATTATAACTAAGCCATTATACTAGCAAACACTCAGTGTACCTAGTTGCATCCTATACGTGGCTATTGGACTTTGCTATAGTCCCACTAGTGCAAAGACATTTGCAGAGCGCGTCTGCCTGCATTGCACACTCCAACTCATTATAACTAAGCCATTATACTAGCAAACACTCAGTGTACCTAGTGGCATCCTATAAGTGGCTATTGGACTTTGCTATAGTCCCACTAGTGCAAAGACATTTGCAGAGCGCGTCTGCCTGCATTGCACACTCCAACTCATTATAACTAAGCCATTATACTAGCTAACACTCAGTGTACCTAGTGGCATCCTATACGTGGCTATTGGACTTTGCTATAGTCCCACTAGTGCAAAGACATTTGCAGAGCGCGTCTGCCTGCATTGCACACTCCAACTCATTATAACTAAGCCATTATACTATCAAACACTCAGTGTACCTAGTGGCATCCTATACGTGGCTATTGGACTTTGCTATAGTCCCACTAGTGCAAAGACATTGCAGAGCGCGTCTGCCTGCATTGCACACTCCAATTCATTATAACTAAGCCATTATACTAGCTAACACTCAGTGTACCTAGTGGCATCCTATACGTGGCTATTGGACTTTGCTATAGTCCCACTAGTGCAAAGACATTTGCAGAGCGCGTCTGCCTGCATTGCACACTCCAACTCATTATAACTAAGCCATTATACTAGCAAACACTCAGTGTACCTAGTGGCATCCTATAAGTGGCTATTGGACTTTGCTATAGTCCCACTAGTGCAAAGACATTTGCAGAGCGCGTCTGCCTGCATTGCACACTCCAACTCATTATAACTAAGCCATTATACTAGCTAACACTCAGTGTACCTAGTGGCATCCTATACGTGGCTATTGGACTTTGCTATAGTCCCACTAGTGGAAAGACATTTGCAGAGCGCGTCTGCCTGCATTGCACACTCCAACTCATTATAACTAAGCCATTATACTAGCAAACACTCAGTGTACCTAGTGGCATCCTATACGTGGCTATTGGACTTTGCTATAGTCCCACTAGTGCAAAGACATTTGCAGAGCGCGTCTGCCTGCATTGCACACTCCAACTCATTATAACTAAGCCATTATACTAGCAAACACTCAGTGTACCTAGTGGCATCCTATACGTGGCTATTGGACTTTGCTATAGTCCCACTAGTGCAAAGACATTTGCAGAGCGCGTCTGCCTGCATTGCACACGCCAACTCATTATAACTAAGCCATTATACTAGCTAACACTCAGTGTACCTAGTGGCATCCTATACGTGGCTATTGGACTTTGCTATAGTCCCACTAGTGCAAAGACATTTGCAGAGCGCGTCTGCCTGCATTGCACACGCCAACTCATTATAACTAAGCCATTATACTAGCTAACACTCAGTGTACCTAGTGGCATCCTATACGTGGCTATTGGACTTTGCTATAGTCCCACTAGTGCAAAGACATTTGCAGAGCGCGTCTGCCTGCATTGCACACTCCAACTCATTATAACTAAGCCATTATACTAGCAAACACTCAGTGTACCTAGTGGCATCCTATACGTGGCTATTGGACTTTGCTATAGTCCCACTAACGCAAAGACATTTGCAGAGCGCGTCTGCCTGCATTGCACACTCCAACTCATTATAACTAAGCCATTATACTAGCAAACACTCAGTGTACCTAGTGGCATCCTATACGTGGCTATTGGACTTTGCTATAGTCCCACTAGTGCAAAGACATTTGCAGAGCGCGTCTGCCTGCATTGCACACTCCAACTCATTATAACTAAGCCATTATACTACCTAACACTCAGTGTACCTAGTGGCATCCTATACGTGGCTATTGGACTTTGCTATAGTCCCACTAGTGCAAAGACATTTGCAGAGCGCGTCTGCCTGCATTGCACATCCAACTCATTATAACTAAGCCATTATACTAGCAATTTTTGCTGCCAGTTTAAGGGCCGTAGTTGCATTGTCAGGGATATTTATTCTTTATTATTCTGCTGTTAATAAAGCTAGACCACCACTGCAATCTACACCACCTCTCAATTTTTACTACCACATTTTCAGTCCACAATCTTGTCGCAATCAACATGAGTGGCAAAATGACAGACGCTGGTGGAAAGGGGAAGAGGCGTGGTGGAAAAGGCAAAAAAGGTTTTGTCCGTGGAAAGTGGCAAAGCTCCATTATCATCTGCTGAAGATAGACCATCTACCAGCAAAAGTAAGATGTCTACTACTTACCGTGGACAATCCGATGTGCTCCCTTTTTTACGGACACGAACAACAGGAACAAAGGTAGATGATGGGCAAAAAAGGAAAATGCTTGAATGGATCTCAAGTGGTCCAACAAGTGCCCTCTCAGCCACTTCAAGTACCGCATCCAAAAAACACCAGTCCTCTCAGTTGTCATCCCAATCACACTTGATTTCTCCCAGCTCTGAAGTCTCCATCAGCCCTGCACAGTATTGTGGAACTGAGATGGCTGAGTCTGCAGAGCTGTTCAGTCACACTATAGCCTGGGAATCAGAGGTCTGCTCCCAAGCTACAGTGAGTACAGAACAGGAAATGGTCTGCAGTGATGCCCAGAACCTTTGTGACTCTGATTCAGGCCGTGAGGACCAAGTTTCGGAGCATAATGTTGACCCTTTGTCACAAACTGTAACACCTGTGGTTATAGACAATGAGGAACATACTGGTGAAGATGAGACGCAGATACCCGATTGGGATGACAACTTAAATATTCGGTCAGGGCAAGAAGAGGCTCGGTCTGAGGGGGAGGGGAGTGCAAACACAACAATTGATGATGAAGTTCTAGATCCCACCTACTGTCAACCCCCAGTCAGGCACTCGAGGAGGTCAACAGAGGCGGTGGAGGAGGATGCAACCGACGACGAAGTTACCTTGCGCCTTCCTGGACAGAGTCGGAGCACTGGTAGCACGTCTACAACTGCATCCTCAGCCACCACTCTGCCTCTGAGCATTATTCGGGGTGGATCAACAGGTCGCATGGCCTCTAAGCCTTGCCTAGCCTGGTCCTTTTTTGACATAGAAAAAGATCGCCCAAATTATGTGATCTGTAAAATTTGTCATGGTTCTCTTAGTAGAGGTCAAAACCTCAGCAGTTTGAAACCTTCTTCCATGAATCGTCACATGAATAAATATCATATGGCCCGGTGGGAAGCTCACCGTGCTGCAATGCGGCCTAGCGGAGCGAACCATCCACCGCCTGCTCCTTCCAGTGCATCCGCGCGCTCGTCATCTTCTAGGTCTGTGGGGACAGCTGTCACACCTGTTTTTCCACCCACAACTTCCACCACTGTAACCGCAACAGGCAGTTTGCTTGGTAGGTCGTCAGTTGTTTTGGAAGGGGAAACAAGTGAGTGTGTACAGCTCTCTCAGACATCGATAGCACCAACTTTGGATGAAGGCAACATCATGTCTCCGCCTGCACTTTCCTCACAAACCTGCATTTTTCCAGGGACACCCTACTCAACACCGTCTACACACAGCAGCCAGATCTCTGTCCCTCAGATGTGGTCAAATAAAAGGCCACTTCCTGCGACCCATGACAAAGCTAAGAGGTTGACTCTATCCCTCTGTAAGCTGTTGGCTACCGAAATGCTGCCTTTCCGCCTAGTGGACACACAGGATTTTAGAGACCTTATGTCTGTCGCTGTGCCCCAGTACCAGATGCCTAGTCGCCACTACTTCTCTAAGAAAGGTGTGCCCGCGCTACACCAGCATGTCGCACACAACATCACCGCTTCATTGAGAAACTCTGTGTGTGAACGGGTGCATTTCACCACCGATACTTGGACCAGTAAGCATGAACAGGGACGTTACATGTCGCTGACTGGGCACTGGGTAACTATGGTGATAGATGGTGAAGGGTCTGCTGCACAAGTTTTGCCGTCCCCACGACTTGTGTGTCAATCCTCTGTCTGTCCAAGTTCCACCACTGCTTCTGCATCCTCCACCTCATCTGGGTCCTCCACCTCCGCCCCAAGCCTGCCTGGTCAGGCCACCAGCGTTCTCACTGCACAGAAGGAATCACGCACCCCTCATTACTATGCTGGCAGCAGAGCGCAACGGCATCAGGCGGTCTTTAGCTTGACATGTCTTGGGAATAAGAGTCACACAGCTGAGGAGTTGTGGTCAGCTCTGCGGTCCGAGTTTAATAAATGGTTGTCTCCACTGAACCTGCAGCCTGGTAAGGCCGTGTGCGACAATGCTGCAAACCTGGGTGCGGCCCTTCGCCTGGGCAAGGTGACACACGTACCTTGTATGGCTCACGTGTTGAACCTTGTCGTGCAGCAATTTTTAACACAGTATCCCGGCCTAGATGGCCTTCTGAACAGGGCACGAAAACTGTCTGTTCACTTCCGCCGTTCAAGCACCGCAGCTGAGAGACTTGCATCGCTCCAGAAGTCTTTCGGCCTGCCGGTTCATCGCCTGAAATGCGATGTGCCGACACGCTGGAATTCAACTCTCCACATGTTACAGCGACTGTGGCAGCACCGCCGTTCCCTGGTGCAATACGTCATGACGTATAGCCTGGGCCAACGAGATGCAGAGGTGGGGCAGATCACCCTGATGGAGTGGTCTCAGATCAAGGACCTATGCACCCTTCTGCACAGTTTCGACATGGCGACGAATATGTTTAGCGCTGACAATGCCATTATCAGCATGACGATTCCAGTCATTTACATGCTGGAACACACGCTAAACACTATTCGGAGTCAGGGGGTGGGACAACAGGAAGGGGATGAACTACAGGAGGATTCATATGCGCAAGGGACAACAACATCACCAAGGTCCAGACGTTCATCATCACCAAGGCGCCAGGCATGGGAGCATGGGGGACAGGGATCAACAAGGGCACATGGTAGCAGGCGAGATGTTGAGGAAGGTGCAGGAGGTCATGAAGAAATGGAGGACGAACTGTCCATGGACATGGAAGACTCAGCAGATGAGGGAGACCTTGGTCAAATTTCAGTTGAAAGAGGTTGGGGGGAGATGTCAGAGGAAGAAAGAACGGTTAGCACCTCTATGCCACAAACACAGCGTGGACTTGGTCCGCATGGCTGCGCAAGACACATGAGTGCCTTCTTGTTGCACTACCTCCAACATGACCCTCGTATTGTCAAAATTAGAAGTGATGATGACTACTGGCTTGCCACACTATTAGATCCCCGGTACAAGTCAAAATTTTGTGACATAATTCCAGCCATAGAAAGGGACGCACGTATGCAGGAGTATCAGCAGAAGCTGTTACTCGATCTTAGATCCGCTTTTCCACCAAACAACCGTGCAGGTGCAGGGAGTGAATCTCCCAGTTGTAACTTGACAAACATGGGACGGTCTCGTCATCTTCAACAGTCTACACGTACCAGTAGGACCGTATCTGGTGCTGGTAACAGCAATTTTATGGAATCTTTTCATAATTTTTTTAGACCCTCCTTTGCAAGGCCACCAGAGACAACAAGTCTGACACATAGTCAACGGCTGGAGAGGATGATACAGGAGTATCTCCAAATGAACATCGATGCCATGACTGTGCAACTGGAGCCTTGCTCCTTTTGGGCTTCAAACCTAGAAAAATGGCCCTAGCTATCAACTTACGCCTTGGAGATTTTGTCGTGTCCAGCTGCCAGCGTTGTCTCTGAACGTGTCTTCAGTGCTGCTGGGTGTGTGCTGACAGATAAGCGCACGTGTCTGTCTAGTGACAATGTGGACAGACTGACGTTCATCAAAATGAATAAGTCATGGATCCAGAAGGAATTTACAACCCCTGTGTCATCCTGGGGAGAGTAAATGCTTGTGGATTTGTTATGTGCTTGATGCAAATCTAGCTGTGAAGTGTACAACTAGGGCACAAGTGCTGCCACTGAATGGGTGGGTGTGTGTGGGGCACAATTTTTGGAAAAAAAGGGAGACTCCGCTTGGAGTAACCCTTGCTTACATTGTTTTTAAAGGAAGCCAAGATGAACAAGTCATGGGTCAGCAAAGACTTTATCTACCTACCCCGGTGTCATGCTGGGGACAGTTAATTATGGCGTATTTTTGAATGTGCTTGATGCAAATCTAGCTGTGAAGTGTACAACTAGGGCACAAGTGCTGCCACTGAATGGGTGGGTGTGTGTGGGGCACAATTTTTGGAAAAAAAGGGAGACTCCGCTTGGAGTAACCCTTGCTTACATTGTTTTTAAAAGAAGCCAAGATGAACAGAGCTGGGATCAGGAAAGACTTTGCTACCTACCCTGGTGTCATCCTGGGGACGGTTAATTATGGCGTATTTTTGAACGTGCTTGATGCAAATCTAGCTGTGAAGTGTACAACTAGGGCACAAGTGCTGCCACTGAATGGGTGGGTGTGTGTGGGGCACAATTTTTGGAAAAAAAGGGAGACTCCGCTTGGAGTAACCCTTGCTTACATTGTTTTTAAAAGAAGCCAAGATGAACAGAGCTGGGATCAGGAAAGATTTTGCTACCTACCCTGGTGTCATCCTGGGGACGGTTAATTATGGCATATTTTTGAATGTGCTTGATGCAAATCTAGCTGTGCAGTGTACAACTAGGGCACAAGTGCTGCCACTGAATGGGTGGGTGTGTGTGGGGCACAATTTTTGGAAAAAAAGGGAGACGCCGCTTGGAGTAACCCTTGCTTGCTGTGTTTTTAAAAGAAGCCAAGATGAACAGAGCTGGGGTCAGGAAAGACTTTGCTACCTACCCCGGTGTCATCCTGGGGACGGATAAGAATGGCGTATTTTTGAATGTGCTTGATGCAAATCTAGCTGTGAAGTGTACAACTAGGGCACAAGTGCTGCCACTGAAGGGGTGGGTGTGTGTGGGGCACAATTTTTGGAAAAAAAGGGAGACTCCGCTTGGAGTAACCCTTGCTTACATTGTTTTTAAAAGAAGCCAAGATGAACAAGTCATAATTCAGCAAAGACTTTATCTATCTACCCCGGTGTCATCCTGGGGACGGTTAATTATGGCGTATTTTTGAATGTGCTTGATGCAAATCTAGCTGTGAAGTGTACAACTGGGGCACAACTGCTGCCACTTAAGGGGTGGGTGTGTGTGGGGCCCAATTTTTGGAAAAAAGGGAGACTCCGCTTGGAGTAACCCTTGCTTACATTGTTTTTAAAAGAAGCCAAGATGAACAGAGCTGAGATCAGGAAAGACTTTGCTACCTACCCTGGTGTCATCCTGGGGACGGTTAATTATGGCGTATTTTTGAATGTGCTTGATGCAAATCAAAACATCCTGTTTGCAACTAGGGCCCAAGTGCTGCCACTGATGGGGTGGGTGTCTGTGTGGCCCAATTTTTGGAAAAAAGGGAGACTCCGCTTGGAGTAACCCTTGCTTACATTGTTTTTAAAAGAAGCCAAGATGAACAAGTCATGGGTCAGCAAAGACTTTATCTACCTACCCCGGTGTCATGCTGGGGACGGTTAATTATGGCGTATTTTTGAATGTGCTTGATGCAAATCTAGCTGTGAAGTGTACAACTGGGGCACAACTGCTGCCACTTAAGGGGTGGGTGTGTGTGGGGCCCAATTTTTGGAAAAAAGGGAGACTCCGCTTGGAGTAACCCTTGCTTACATTGTTTGTGTTCTGTACACCAGAACCGTGACTCCTGTAACTGACTATGGTGAGGTTTTTGGCATAGAGATCAGAGACACGTACCACTCATTAGACTCTACATTCATGAAAAGGTGTGCAACTCTTCAAGAATCAGGAGTGTCTGACTGCAACACGCTCCATCATTATGACTAGCATGAATTGGGCTCAATATGAAAACGAAAAATACCATCACTAACAACAAATGATATATAGTGAGAATGCTAAAATCTACAATGCATCCTTGCTATATGTGCCTATTTCTTTAATGCTTGTTATTGTCTATTTCTTTACAGGGTACTTTAAAACTCCATTTACTCCTCTTTTTTATGTAAAGAAAAAAAAGCTGCTAAAAATATCCCGTGTTCTGCATCTAAGTCAGATTTTGACTGCAGTTTGGAGGTGGGTCATAAGCAGATCTGCAATGAAGTAGAGCTGAGAATACATATTAGGCATACAGAACATGTAATACAAGTCAAGTGAAAAAAACACTTGTCTCTGCAGCATTTCACAGTTTGATGTGATAAACCTCTTTTTATGAAGCAATGTCTGCATTTTCTTTGCTCAATTTTATCAGTACAACTCGCTGTTCTTTCTGAGGCTATTGTAAAGTATGTCTCTCCAGTCAGTAAATGAAAATTCACACATAATAAAGGACATTATTGTGCTGCACAGTGTAATTTTAAGGGGATTATACAAGACAGTAATTATATTTTTATAACTATGACAGGGTTGTCTGAAGTTTGCATTTTCATGGAGCTCTGCGTATATAAAGCCATTCATTGAATTTAAAATGAATAAATAATGCTGAAGTTTTGCAAATCAAAATTATCTGTGGCTTCTCTCCCCAAGGTCAGCAGAATACAAGTATAGGTCTGCATAGGAGCTAAAGATGCAAAACCCTCAGGCATTTTTAATTAAAGGAATGGTCTGGCACCTGAAATGTGTTTTCTATCTATCCTTACCCCCTAACCACTTTTGTAATTATCCTTATTATACAATTCACTACACTTCACCATATTTATCTACATTCTAAAGGTGTTTTTTTACTGCACTTACTTCGTTCTTTTGTTTGTGAGGTGACTCAAATATGACGTCACAGGAAGCTGGGGCTGCACTCACTCCCCACAGCGTCCATTGCCCCTTCTAGAACAGGATGTCATTGTGGCCCTAGTCGCCACAAATAATATCACACAATTACATGTGAATTGCCATCTGTTTGACATGTATTGTAAGCCTTAGTGAGAGTATGATTTTCTCTGCTGCTCACAACAGAACATAAATTTACACACACTCCCTTAGTGGGCTTGTCACTTAAGAGAAAACCAACTCTTGAGTGATGAGCCCTAGAAGGAGAAAGGGGAGGAGCTTAGTTATGAGGTAAATTTGAGTTAGTAGCACTTAGTACGGAGGAAAGGTCCTGTCCTGAGGTGATTTTCAGAAACCTCTGGAGGGGCCAGCTACATTTGTCAGGGTATCAGTCCCTAGGTCACCGGTGCCTTCAAGGTCGGTGACAAAACTGAGATACTGCAGCCCTTTTATAAGGGGCAATGAAATTCCTGGGAGCACAGTGGCACGTGTGAGTATGTAAGCTTCTAGAAGAAATAGAGAGTTTTCCTACAGACTTCCAGTCACCTGCTCGCCAGAAGGGATCAAAAGTCCAGATTGTTCTTGTCTTGGGAATCCCAGGATACCAAGATACCTATTCCCAGGTAGGGAAATAGTAGCAGGAGAAGTACATTACCATCACACAGCAGAGAAGCCCAATCTCCCATCGGGGTGTGGCGCCCTGGACAAGCCAGGTCATCACAGGAACTACACCAACACACCCCACACCCCGGTTAGGCACACCGAAGCCAAACACAAAATCCTTGTTGCCTTCCTCCAGGGGCTGATGTCCACACCAGGGGGTGGGCCAGGTGGTTGGCCCCGCCCACCGAGGAGTTCAAAGCCCTGGAGGCGGGAAAAGGAGAGAGGAGAGTTTTGGTAGGGAAAGTGAGAGGACGTAAAGTGGTAGAGGAGCAGTCTGAAGGTGGTCCGGGTGTGTGGCCCGGACGGGACAGCAAGGTTGGCAGACGGTGGTGACCGTCTGCAGGAGAGGCCTATTGGAGCAAACCGTAAGGACCGTGGACGGGCGGTGGCCCAGCGGTACCGGATCGGCGAGCAAAGAGAAGCCAGCACCATCCAGCAGGGCTTACGGACCCCGACAAGGCTAGGAGTCGCCGTTGAATTTGTCAAATCCGTTAGCGAAGGGAACCTCCGGGGTTTCCCAGCACTCAAGTCCCGATTGAAGGCGACAGCTCAAACCGTAGAGGGAAACACAGTCACCGCCAAGGCTACAGTTCCCAGGGCTAGAGCCTGCGGGCAAAAGGGGCTACTTCAGCACCCATCCAAGCTGGGGAGCGGGTTACCAGTGGGAACCCATTGGAACCGTACACACTACACAAGTGCAGGGAAAGGCAGTCACCATCAACTTGCCGGGAGGAGCAACACCGCAGCCGTCTGTGGGACTCGTCCATCCAGCCGTTTGTTTTACCGGAGACTTTGCATTCATCATTGGCTGAGTGAGTACCACCATGCCGTGCGACACAGCGCTGCCCCCGCGACCCTGCACCTCACCAGGCCCCGGAACCCGCCTGCCATTCCTACCCAACACCTCACCGGGCCCCGGGACAACCAACCCCCCTACCCACGGAGGGGGAAACCAACATTCAAGCAGCTCCCTGTCATCGCTCCCGGGATCCCCAGTCCAGAGCAGCGGTGGTGTCACCAATCTCATCACAACCGTGGGTGGCGTCACAGACAATATCCCTAAACCCAAACCACCCCCCCTTTCATTCACGGGCGAGGAACACCGCTCGAGTCCCCGGAATCCGGCCCACCGCTCGAGCCACCACCGAGCAGCAGCAGCAGCCAGACCCGAGCAGTGGGTGAGCGCAGCGTCCCCTCCTCCGCCCGCGACAACTTGGCGTCACGAACAGGATCTTACCGCTCTGCCGTCTGGTAGAGGTGCGCCTTTTGACCGCCGGAGGTGTCCGGCCGAAAATTTGGAGAAGTCGCCATTTTGGGCGCGAAAAGTCCCCGCTCGAGCATCTCCTCGAGCAGTGGAGTTGCGAAAGTCAAAACCCCGCCCCTGTAGAGGTGGAGCCGGAAAAAGACTAAGGGGGACGGATGGCGTCTGGCCGCATGTGAACCGTGGCTGTGGAAGCAGGGACGCCAGGACCCTGCGGCTATCTTTTTGTTCCTGGAAGAGGCCGCCGCAGCGATGTATCAGCCGTCCCGCAGCACCGTAGCCCCGCGCCTGGAACCGCGGCGTGGGTGGAGGTCCGGACCGCCCAGCTCCAACAGCGGCTGCAGATTCGGATGCAACTCCTCTTGGAGGAGTGGGAGGCCGACATGGCGGAGGTAGTTGCGGCCATACGGAGACGCGAGGTGGAGGGAGTTTGGGAAGAGAGGGTAAGTGACCCACGCCACTGTACCCCTAGTGGGTCGGTCATCGCGGCCGAGGTACCCAGTCTACGCCCGCTCGCCCTGCTACCTCCCCCGCTACCCGTGTTAACTGTTGCCCCACCACTAGGCCCGCTACCTTCCCCACCGGTAGCGGTACCCCGCCCATCCGCTCAGGCGGACTGATCTGCAGCAGAGGCCCGTGACCGTGCAGCCCCGCTTCCTTGGAAGACGCCGAAGGCCGAGCCGGTTGTTGAAACTGTACCGGAGGCACCGCTGATCTTGCCTGACCCCGCACCGGCCCCGGTAGCCCGTCTCATGCAGGAAGAGGCGGAGGTTCGGCGGGAGAGGAACTCTGTGCCCGTTTCCCACACCTCGCTGGGGTTGCGCCGGGTTGCCGCTGCAAGGCAGCACCCCAGACCAAGTCACCGCGGGACCTTCCACCCAGATTGCCAGTGGTGGGCGGCGTCCAGAAGGTCTCGCGGGGCCGGACCCGTGTGCAGGGGCTCGCAACGGCCCCGTATTGGGGCAGGGAACCGACACCGCTGGGCCCAGAGATTGCCGAGAGAGAGAGAAGAAAGGCGGAGCTGGTGGCCCGCACGATTCAGGAGAAAGAAAGCCTCCGCCAAGCGACCTTCCGTGTCCGGGGCCCGCTCTATGAAGGGCAAGTGAGGAGGTTTGACGTCCGTCGGGGCTATGGTTTTATCTATGAGCCGAGCCTGGAGGCCAAAGTTTTTGTGGCCCGACGGGACGTCAATGCTCATTTGCCAGAGGATCACCCGGGCCGCAATCTGATGCTGGGAGACTTGGTGCAGTACACCAGGCACTGCGGGGAGAGGGAGTGGTTCGCGTTGGATGCGAAGCTGAGGGGCAGTCAAGAGGCCCGAGTATCCACTGAGCCCCCTCCCCTGGTCGACACCGAGGAGTCACAGTGATGGCAGCGGAGCTCCGCTGCAAGTTGTCCCCGTTGGGACCACCAGTTTGAAAGTTTGTAAATGATAAGAAAAAATAACTAACCGAAGATGTCACCAGATTTACTACCTTGATTGAACCGGACGTTGCCGGCAACTGTTGTCCCCATGGGACTGTTTGCAACCTTGCGTAGAAACTGCTACGGACAAGCCCGAGAACTAGCAGGGCAACCACGAACTTGTGAAATGTAAATAAAAATGTTGTTGGCTTGAAACCGTGACCGCCTCCGGAGAGGCTGATTTGGGAGGATGGGCCTGGAGGAAAGGGATGTCCCAGGCCTGGCACTACCGTAACCGGTGGCGATCCTCCGGGGGGTTCAGGGGTCCCCATGGACGCGGGTCCCCTGAAAGGGACAGAACCCGCTCGGGCAATGTGGTGCTGGACTGGGGTTAAGGGGTGCTGCCCATTTTCTTAGGGGCAGCATCAGGGCCAGGTTGCTTGGGTGGGAGAGAGGGGAAGCCATACCGTTAATAAAGACAACCGTTAGAAACGTTTAAGAAATGTGCATCCCGATGTGGGAAGAATGCAAAATGCTTGTTTTACATGTTTTGCCATTTTATCTTTTGCAGTTAAAATAAAACCGGTGATGGACGGGCAGCCCGTGGACGGTCTCCATTTTACTAAGAGGGAATGTGGCGCCCTGGACAAGCCAGGTCGTCACAGGAACTACACCAACACACCCCACACCCCGGTTAGGCACACCGAAGCCAAACACAAAATCCTTGTTGCCTTCCTCCAGGGGCTGATATCAACACCAGGGGGTGGGCCAGGCGGTTGGCCCCACCCACCGAGGAGTTCACAGTCCTGGAGGCAGGAAAAGGAGAGAGAAGAGTTTTGGTAGGGAAAGTGAGAGGACGTAAAGTGGTAGAGGAGCAGTCTGAAGGTGGTCTGGGTGTGTAGCCCGGACGGAACAGCAAGGTTGGCAGACGGTGGTGACCGTCTGCAGGAGAGGCCTATTGGAGCAAACCGTAAGGACCGTGGATGGGAGGTGGCCCGGCGGTACTGGATCGGCGAGCAAAGAGAAGCCAGCACCATCCGACAGGGCTTACGGACCTATCTATTTATCCCTAAACTCAAACCACCCCCCCTTTCACTCACGGGAAATCGCTGGATCCAGTGGTGGCCGCGATTAACCTCAGTGACAGCTCAGCTGATCGCGCTACTCACCTCATTTGCTGCGTGGAGCTGACAGTAGCGGTGGTGTATTCTGCAGCTCCTGTCACCTTCATGCAGCAGAGCTGGATGCGACGCTGGAGGTCTGTGGCTTACGCCGGGCATGGAGGGCTTTGTTGGGGTTAATAAATTGGCAATGAGGGAATTTGTTAGTGTTTTTTATTTCTAATAAAGGATTTTTCGGGTGTGTCTGTTTTTAACTGTAACTTACAGATTAATCATGGAAGGTATCTCGGGGAGACGCCTGACATGATTAATCTAGGATTTAGTGGCAGCTATGGGCTGCCATTAACTCCTTATTACCCCGATTTGCCAACGCACCAGGGCAAATCGGGAAGAGCCGGGTATGGTCCCAGATCTGTCGCATCTAATGTATGCGGCAATTCTGGGCATCTGCTGGCTGATATTGTTAGGCTGGGGGGCTCCCCATAACGTGGGGCTCCCCATCCTGAGAATAGCAGCCTGCAGCCATATGGCTTTATCTGGCTGGTATTAAAAAAGGGGGCGACCACACGCCGTTTTTTTTAATTATTTATTTATTTTACTGCACAGTATAGACACGCCCACCGGCTGCTGTGATTGGGTGCAGTGACACAGCTGTCACTCAGCGTGTGGGGATGTCTCACTGCAACCAATCATATTTGCCGGTGGGCGGGGAAAGCAGGGAATACGAGATTGATTAATGAGCGGCCGGCTTTTTCAAAAGAGGAAAAGCCGCCGGAGTTTAGAGAACAGCCGTGCAGCGCCGCGCCGGTGATCGGGGAACGGTGAGTATGCGAGAGGGGTACTCCATTCAGTCACTCTGGTGATTAGCGGTCACTGGTGAGTCTTTCACAGGTGACCGCTAATCAGGACGCGACACAGACAGAGCCGCGGTATGAGGATGAAGTCCGGTGAAGTTCACCCGAGTTGATTCTCAGCGCGCGACTCTGTCTGCTGTCAGCCGGCATGTATCAACGACATTTAACATCACACACGGACATTTCACACGGACAACACACACGTCAGTTAAGTTTCACACGCACACGGCCATTCCACACGTACACGTGGTTACCATATGTCGGACACATAGCCACCACACGTGCGTTATTTACGGACCAAAAAACGGATTACGGACATGAAAAACGGCCCGTATTACACGTGCGTGGTTATCAAGGACGTGTGTTTTAGGCCTCAGGGATTTTTGGTTCAGTGGGCCGTCCTTTTAGTGACTGACAGCTTTCTTTGTATATGCAGAGATAGCCATCAGTCACTGATAAAACTGCCCAATGGACCAAAAACAACAAAAGTTTGAATTATAACAACACACGTTATACTGAATCTTTTCTCACAAAACTGTATATCAATCTGCTCAGCTCCCCCTGCTCTGTAACATGGTTGCTGTAGATTGGACTGCATTTTCATTGTAACAGGTTTCCTTTTAACAAAAAGTCGTTCACAGACAGTCTCATGACCTTCTAATAATAATTGTTCCAGACCTATGCAACTATATATTAATGATGGGATAGAAATATAGGTCTATATTGAGTCCCTAATGAGGTTTAGGGCATATATTGTATGTACTGTTTTCCTATATGATATCCCATAGTACTTCTTTGATCTGATCCATGGAGTTGACAGTGTATCATGTTCATGTCTGATTTTAAATGATTTTAATTATGTATGTGTTTTGTGCCACCTTGTTTAAATAAATATCATATATATTTGCACAATCCAAGGTCTGCCCTAGATATCATCTGTTATTAGTAAGCGCTGCGGAATATGTTGGCGCTATAGAAATAAAACTTATTATTAGTAAGCCTGGTTCCTGATATGTATTTATTTTTGCTGTTAAAGGTTTCCTTTTAACACTTATTACAAACATGACAATATTGCTATTTGAAAGCAATGTCCCAAAATCTAATTTTAGTTATTCAGACACCAGGAATTCCTAATTAACACCCCACACATAGTAGCCAATGATTGGCTGCAGTGGTCAGGTGCTATCTTTAATAGTGATACAGAAGCTGGACATGGACTGTAAAAGTTTGAATCCGTGCAGGTTCAAAACTACCTGAGCACCAAGCCTGAGCCCAAATTTCATGGTAACGATCCGGGTCCAGTAAATCTTGTAATTAAAAAACATAAAGGAAAAGTAAGAAAAAAAGGGGAAATCAGGCACGTTATACTTACCGAGTCTGTTGCGTGGATGTACACTGCTTCTGGACCACTCATACTAGGTCCGGGGCCGCTCATTAACCTCATACATATGCACTGCCTTCCCTGCCCACCAGTAGTCCTACTTCCGGCGTCTCTGATTGGTTGCAGTTAGACGCGCCCCAACCCTGTGTGACAGTTTGTCTACCTGCTTGGAATCACAGACACTATTTGCATCTCGATTGGTTTAAAAATAAAATATTGGCAGAGGGTCCCCCCATATTATGATACCCAGCACACATAAGACAAACAAACAGCAAATCCTGCTACGCAGGCAACATGTGCAGTCCAAATCCTGTAAATTGTAGCTATATAGCAAGGATTAAAATATAACTTTTAATATTTGAAATCTAAAACAGACAATATATAATAGAATAATAAAGTGCAGTGCATTAAAATTTAAACAAAAGGATAGATCTCAACCAATTCTTCCCCACAGGTAGATCATACACAACCGGATATACAAAAGCGGAAGAGGGCCAGCTTGAAAAAAGGGGGAACACGTTAGTAAATACTACCCCTGTCGTGCCCATGCAGTAACTTCCGCCCTTACAAGGGCAGCACCCAAGTCAGATAGGCTACCCCAAATAGAATTAACCCCTCCGAACGCGTTTCCCCCTCCAAATAATCAGAGAGTTCATCAGGGGAGAATAGGGACATATACCCTGCAATGGCAGGTGTATGTTCACACAGCACGTTTGTAGTCTATGTGTTCATACACAGCTTGCTTTCTGGATGTGTGCTAGTGGCACTTAGGTGCTGCCCTTGTAAGGGAGGAAGTTACTGCATGGGCACGACAGGGGTATTATTTACTAACGTGTTCCCCCTTTTTTCAAGCTGGCCCTCTTCCGCCTTTGTATATCCGGTGGTGTATGATCTACCTTTGGAGAAGAATCGGGTTAGATCTATCCTTTTGTTTACATTTTAATGCACTGCACTTTATTATTGTATTATGTATTGTCTGTTTTAGATTTCAAATATTAAAAGTTATATTTTAATCCTTGCTATATAGCTAACCAGCACACATAAGGCATACGGCTACAGGCTTCAGCCCCCAGCTGTGCGCTTATTTTGGCTGTGTATTAAAATAAGATGGACTACATGCAGCTTTTGTATATTATATAAATAATATCCAGCTATGATAAAGCCGACAGCTGGGGCTGGCATTCTCAGGCTAGAAAGTCCAATGATTGTAGACCCCCTCAGCCTAAAAATAGCAGCCTGCAGCCACCCAGGATTGTCAGAGCCATTAAATGTGACAATCCCAGAACTTTACCCGACTCATCCCAATTGCCCTGGTGCAGTGGGAAATAAGGGCTAAATAACAGCTCTAAGTTGCCACATAGCCATAGATTAGTAATGCGAGGCGTCCATGAGATCTCCCCATTACTAATCTGTAAGGAAAAAGAAATAAACACAAACACCGAAAAAATCCTTTATTTCAGATAAAATGAAAAAAAAACACCCCCTTTCGTCCTTTTATTAACCCCGAAAACACCCAATCTACGTTAACCACATGAGCTCCAATGATGATTCCAGCTCTGCTACTTGTAAAGTGACAGCCCACGGGCATAGAATGTAAATGCCCACTGTGAGCTTCAGGCAGAGAATGACTGACCCTCGCAATGAGCGGTGATGTTACTCAGGTTATTTGTGAGCACAGCTGAAGGTTCACATGGGTCAGGTAATCTCACCTAAGATGACCTAATTGAACTGAGTGACCTCACCTCAGGTGAAGTAACTAAGTTCACAAACCTGCATCTCCTGACAGAAAACTGAGTTCTTTTTGCCAAGACATGCAGATTTTGTACTGAAATTTTTACACAATTTTCCTGCACCCAATCTACACCTCCTGACAAAAAAAATCACATGAAAACCACATACATTATGATGTGGTATTTATGCAATTTTTTGCCAGGAGGGTAGATTGGGTGCAGGAATTTGGTGTAAAACTTCAGTAATGTAGCAGAGGTGGAATTCTCGTGGGACCTCATATGGATTACATCAGACCTGGGTGTTTTGGGGGCTAATAAAGGGGTATAAGAGGGTGTGTGGCACCCCAGGGTTCAGTTGCCACAAATATACCTGTACCTGGGCAGGGAAGGATCTTCACATTAGGTAATCCCACATACAACATTTCCACTTCAAGCCTGGAGGGGGAGCTCTAAAAGTCGAGTTCAGGTGAGGTCCCCTTTAAAGCCAGGTTTGGAGGCGGAGTCAGAGAGACAGTTGACAGTTTGAGAAAAGGAGACTGTGCGAGCAGAGAGTGAGGGGAGACATCAAAATTGAGAGGGCAGTGCTTAGCCCGCACAAGTAACTGTGTGACCGCCTGAGGGATCAAGAGTGAGGCAAAAGAGGAGAGACCGGGGAGGTGGAGCCTGACCGGTTCATCCCCAAGGAACAGCGCTGATTATCAGACACCGGCGTATGAGATTGTGAGGGATCTAATCTGCCCAGCAATAAAGACCGGGGGCCAGGGAGACTGCAGATCTCCTGGCCGCAGCAGCACCTGAAGGCAAAGCCGCTACACAGAGCTTAGGGACCACAGTGAGTACAGCAGTGCCCCCTAGAGAAGCTCCCGCCGCCTGCCTGCCATACAGGTGAAGACAGTGAGAGAGGGACAAGGTATAGCTACAGGCAGCCTAGTACCAAGGAGAAACATAGCGCAGCAGGGAGGCCACACAACTAACCTGGTGCAGAGATCCTGAACTGTTCCCAGATCACCCAAAAACTGTAACATCAGAAACTGAACCCCTTTTTAACACCTGCAAGTAAAACCTGGTCAGAGTTAATGAATTGGTGTGACGCACTTTATTTCTTCATCTGAGGAGCCATAGGCTGCTGCACTAAAGTGACAGTTGAAAAGGCTGTGAGGAAAAACGGCCGCCATATCTGTGTACTACTAAAACTGCCCTGGGGACCCCGCTTCACCTACGGGAAGCGTAAACAACTGGCTGCCTAACCATCACCCCAGAGGTCTGACCTGCAGCCCCAGTAACCATACTGGAACCGTAGGTGGCGTCACGAAATACTTGTATTTAATTTATTTATTTTTTTCTTTTTTATTTTTTTTTATTTTATTATTTATTGACTTTCAGCGACCACCAGGGCCACGGAACCGGGCACAGGCCCCCGTGACATAATCCCATTAACCAACACCCGGAACCGAGTACCCCACGGCCCTGGGGCGGGTCAGCTTTTGGCGTCACGAACAGGATCTGGACAAGGCCCAGTAACCCTGGGTAACGTGTGCCTTGAAAACTGTTTAATAATAACTGTACTTTGCCACCATTTTGAGCATTTGAAAAACTAACTGCGCCACAGTGAGGATGGAGATGTAAGGCGATGCTGCTGCCGCTGGAGCAGCTGCAGCACCTGAAGCTGTAGCCCCGATCATGCCGCTTGCTCTGCCGTATGTCCCAGGGGCGGCATGGTTACCGCAATATGCTGGGGAGCCCAATACCCTAGCTGAATTTAGAGAAAAGATGTGCAATTTCCTGGATATATATTTTATGACTGACAAGCAAAAAGTGTCTGTTTTGCTGGGGCAACTGACGGGTGCAGCAGAGCGAGAGGTTAAATCCTGGCTGAATGCAGATAAAAGGACAATAACCCAGATATTTGCTAATTTAAAAGCTGCTTTTGAAACTCGTACTGTAGCTGAGCTAAGAATGAGGTTTTACAACTGCAAACAAAGACCGCAGGATAGCATACGGGATTATGCATTGAACCTTCAGGAGGCGCTGCAGGCTGTAAAGCAGGTAGACCCTGAAAGTGCACGAGAGGAAGATAAAATGTTAATTGAACAATTTCTTGAGGGGCTACATTCACCAATTCATCAAACACAGCTGCGTCTATGGGTCATGGAGCATCCGAGTCTAAACTTTGTAACTCTGAAGAACCGGGCCATTAGAGCACTGCGAGTCCCTGTGACTACAGACCCCGTGTTACGGTTGCTGCGAGCACTGGAGACTAAGTCCAGATTTCTTGCTACTGCACATGTGCGAGCGCTGGAGACTAAGTCCAGATTTCTTGCTACTGCACATGTGCGAGCGCCGGAGACTAAGTCCTATCTTGGAGCCATTGCACATGTGCGGGTGACATCATCGCTGACACGAGGTCACATATCTCTGACACCTTCTATGCCGATTGGTCGCTGGTCATGTGCTTGTGACGCCTTGCTCGGTGATAGGCCAGCATGACGTCACTCCTGTCGTTCTGGCAGCGGATTGGCTCTGGTGTCCTCCATCTTGGATGAGGCACAGAGTCTATATAAGACCCTGACACATGCCGCATGGCGCTCAGTCCTCTTGGTTCATGCATAAGAGTAGACGCTCTGTGCGCATTCCTCTAGGCATTCCTCTGTCTATGCTAGGTGAGCGCTACCGGCAGGGTAGCGTTCTTATACCTTACAGCTTCGGCTGCTGTCCGTATCCTTACCTCTTAGGGGAGCGGACATAGGCAGGTGCCTGAGGCACATGGTCTGGCTGGGCCTTGTGATTCGACTCGTAGGTGGACGTTGCCGCTAGGGTAACGTTCCTTATACTGCGTCTGGCAGTTGTTCGTATCCTCGCACACTAGGGGAGCGAACAGAGGTAGGAGCTTTGTGCGGCTTACGCTGCTGTTCGTCTCTTTTGCACCACTAGAAGAGCGGACCTAGGCAGGTGCCATATCTAGTGGTTCGTGTCCTCGCACACTAGTGGAGCGAACGCAGGTAGGAGCTTTGTGCGGCTTACGCTGCTGTTCGTCTCTTTTGCACCACTAGAAGAGCGGACCTAGGTAGGTGCCATTTCGCACACATTGCCTTTGTCTCTGTGATTATTAACAGAGATCATTCCACACACCCTCCAAGTAAGGGAGGAATTGCTTTACTCACTTATTATATCCTTCTGTGAGTTAACAGAGGTATTGCACTCTGCCATAGTCTGCAGCAAAGTCTTTGCACGGTGGACCCTGACTGTCTGATACTCCTTTAGGTTATTATCAGACAGCCCCCCATAACATTAGGACTGAGCCAAGGGTCTGGCAGTTATGGCAGAATATCAGCAGTTACATCGTTACATACAAGTACTTGAGTCATGGCTCAAGAGTATAGAGGATAAACCTCAGACCATGGTGACAGCTGCACATGATCCTCGACTTGCTCTGCCAAACAGATATTCTGGCGATGCCAGATCATGTCGTGGTTTCATTAGTCAGTGTCAGATACACCTAGAGGTCAACTCTTCTCGCTTCTCTACGGAGCGGTCCAGAGTAGGCTTTATCATCCCCTTACTTCAGGACAAAGCCTTAGAATGGGCGACTCCCCTATGGGAGCGCTCTGATGTGGTTACTCTGAGACATCAAGACTTTCTTGATGCTCTTAAGGCGGTATTCATGGGTCCGCAGGTTACCCATGATGCGGCCCTGAGACTGTTAGATCTATCTCAGGGTTCGTTATCCACTAGTTCTTATGCCATTGCTTTTAGAACTCTGGTGGCAGAACTAGATTGGCCAGAGAAGGTGTTGATTCCTATCTTCTGGAGAGGGTTGGCAGGCTATGTCAAGGATGCTCTTGCTACTCGTGAGGTCCCTGCTTCTCTGGAGGACTTGATCACAGTAGCAACGAGGATCGATGTACGCCATAAGGAACGTAGACTCGAGGTCTCTTCCTCACGCCCTAAGCATCGGGCTATTCCAGTTGTTGAGGGTCCACTGCCATCTTCCTCAGCATCTGAAACATCTCCCACTCCTATGGAGTTAGGTCATATGTTCTCCAGACTACGCAAGTCTGGTCCTCCTATATGTTACGTATGTCGTCAGGTTGGGCACTATGCCAACAAGTGTCCTAGTCGTCAGGGAAACTCCCTGGCCTAGTAACCATTAGAAGGGGGTTACTAGAGACGTCTCCTGCACCCTCTAAGTGTTGTATCCCAGGTCAGCTCTCGTTATCTGAGAATACATGGCCTATTATGGCTTTTGTGGATTCCGGAGCTGATGGGACTTTTGTGTCCTCAGGATTTGTAAAGGGACACAATATTCCCTCTATCATGTTAGAGGCGCCTATTCCTGTCCGTGTTGTTAATGGAACTATGTTGTCTGACTCCATTACATTGAGGACAGTTCCCTTGCGTCTTTCCCTGTCTCAGGGTCACATAAAGGAGATTTCTTTTCTTGTTTTGCCTGAGGGTATAGACGACGTCCTTCTGGGTCTTCCATGGCTTCGGACTCATGCTCCTCACATTGACTGGGAGTCTGACAGCATTATTAGCTGGGGTTCGAAATGTCAGTCCCGATGTCTTCCCTTACCCCCTAAGGTCGTTGCGGTTGCATCAACTGATCTCTCTCCCATACCTACACCCTATTTGGATTTCGCTGACGTGTTCTCCAAACAGGGTGCTGAGGTTCTTCCACCCCATAGGCCGTATGACTGTGCCATAGACCTTATCCCAGGTTCGGTTCCACCTAAAGGCAGGGTTTACCCCCTGTCGATACCTGAGTCGGAGGCCATGTCGACCTATATAAGAGAGAGTTTAGAGAAGGGGTTCATTCGTAAGTCTGTCTCTCCCGCGGGAGCTGGGTTTTTCTTTGTTCGGAAGAAAGAGGGTGATTTGCGTCCCTGCATAGATTACAGGGGTCTCAACGCAATCACAATAAAGAACAAATACCCATTACCTTTAATTTCGGAGCTCTTTGACAGACTGAGAGGAGCTCAAGTTTTTACGAAGTTGGATCTGCGGGGTGCGTATAACTTGGTACGAATTCGAAAGGGTGACGAATGGAAGATCGCTTTTAACACCCGAGACGGTCACTATGAATACCTCGTCATGCCTTTTGGGTTATGTAATGCACCCGCAGTATTTCAGGACTTCGTAAACGATGTGTTCAGGGATTTACTGTTATCCTCAGTAGTGGTGTATCTGGACGACATCCTGATTTTTTCTCCTGATCTGGAGACTCATCGTCAGGATGTCGTTCGTGTCCTTTCCCGTTTAAGGGAGCACTCATTGTTTGCTAAACTCGAGAAATGTGTATTCGAGCAGTCCTCATTGCCTTTTTTGGGTTACATTATCTCACAAGAGGGCCTGGCTATGGATCCTGCGAAGCTCTCTGCTGTCCTGCAATGGTCCGAACCTCATTCCTTGAAGGCGGTGCAACGCTTCTTAGGATTCATAAATTATTACAGGCAGTTCATACCCCATTTTTCTACTTTGGTGGCCCCTTTGGTGGCCTTGACTAAGAAAGGTGCTAATCCCAAAGCCTGGTCTACTGAGACATCTCAGGCTTTTGAGGCAGTAAAAAGACACTTTTCAACTGCTCCCGTTCTTCAAAGATCCGATGAGAGTAAGCCCTTCCTCTTAGAGGTTGATGCCTCTTCAGTGGGTGCTGGTGCGGTCTTGTATCAAAAGAACGGTGCAGGTAGAAAAAGGCCGTGTTTCTTCTTTGCTAAAACCTTTTCACCGGCAGAGAGAAACTATACCATTGGGGATAGGGAACTGCTCGCCTTGAGATTAGCCTTGGAGGAGTGGCGTCACTTGCTGGAAGGAGCGAAACATCCTTTCCAGGTCTATACAGACCATAAGAATCTGACGTACTTACAAACCGCTCAGCGTCTGAATCCTCGCCAAACCCGCTGGTCCTTGTTTTTCTCCCGCTTTCACTTCTCCATCAACTATCTGTCTGGGAGTAAGAATAACAAGGCAGACGCCCTGTCTCGCTCTATGCTTTCTACCCAGGAAGAGATTGACGAACCTCGTCTTATCCTTCCCTCCAGGGTTTTTCATACGCTCTCCCCTGTGACGTTAGACCAAATCCCACCGGGCAAGACCTTTGTTCCGCCTGATCGACAGAATGATATACTGTCATGGGCCCACACCTCAAAGGTGGGTGGGCATTTTGGTATTAGGCGGACACGAGAGTTACTGGAGAGGTGGTATTGGTGGCCACACTTAGCCAGCCACGTCAAGAGATATGTCGGTTCCTGCTACTCGTGTGCTCGCAACCGTCTATTACGGCAGAGACCGGCTGGGCTCTTGCATCCTTTACCAGTGCCAGATAGACCATGGGAGGTGGTAGGCATGGACTTTGTGGGTGATCTTCCATGTTCACAGGGACATAGATTTGTGTGGGTCATTACGGACCATTTCTCCCGGATGGTTCATCTCGTACCGTTATCGAGAATCCCATCTTCCAGGGTACTAGCCAAACTATTCCTCAAGCATGTCTTTAGGCTTCACGGGATGCCAGATCGTTTCATTTGTGATAGAGGCCCGCAATTTGCTTCACGTTTCTGGTGAGATCTTTGTAGTCTTCTGCAAATTGAAAGAACCAATTAAATGACCAAAAAATAGATGGTAGCTACACTCATACAATAATAAAAACCTATAAAGATGTGAGTGAACAAGCCAAATAAAATGTAAATTCTTTATTGAAAATTAGATTAAAACAGACATATAAGAATGAACAATGACAAGGACACATTCAAATACCCTCAGGTAGACAAAATATTAGGGCAATAAATAGCATAAATGCATAGTAGCCGTGTGTCAGAAAACCATATAAGATGATACACCAAAAAGGGGTCAGGTAAAAAATACCTTTAATATTTCTTTAGGAACCAATAAAATTGGTGCCAGGATACAACATTTCAACAACGGGGCTGGACATGTAAAAACCTCATTCCCAATGCTGTAATATGTGGCAAAAGTTTATAACAAGCCAAAAAAGGCCATAGCTACAGTCTCAGCAATGGTAAACCTTTGAGGAGTGGCCAAGCCGGCCATAAAAACCGACCTTAACAGATGATGATAAGCCCACAAAGACACACACCTACAAGATGTTAACCTGAGGGTAGATTATACAATCTGAAATGTTGTATCCTGGCACCAATTTTATGTATTATCTCCATATGTCTGGTTGAGGTCCTGTTCCTTTTTTCTATGATTGTGGTACTTGGGGAATTATCTTGGTGGTTATACCACTTGATATATCCATGATTAATTTTTACGATCATTGTAGTTATATTTTATAGGATTACAATCCTGTTGATAATACAGACATGCTCCTTTTGATTTCCCTTGATACCTACCACATGCTATGGCAATAGGAATGAGGTTTTTTTACATGCCTAGTCCTCAGTGAAGGAAAAGTTCTGGTTGGACTGAATTGATCATATATACCTCATCCTTATATGTTCTCCTCAGGACATTATTTTTTCATCTAGCTAAAGACTATTGGTTCCTAAAGAAATATTAAAGGTATTTTTACCTGACCACTTTTTGGTGTATCATCTTATATGGTTTTCTGACACACGGCTACTATGCATTTATGCTATTTATTGCCCTAATATTTTGTCTACCTGAGGGTATTTGAATGTGTCCTTGTCATTGTTCATTCTTATATGTCTGTTTTAATCTAATTTTCAATAAAGAATTTACATTTTATTTGGCTTGTTCACTCACATCTTTATAGGTTTTTATTTTTTTTTCTTCTGCAAATTGAGTTGAATCTCTCTTCGGCATACCATCCGGAGACCAATGGTTTGGTTGAACGTACCAATCAATCTATGATTATATACCTTCGACACTTTGTTGCTGAGAACCACGATAACTGGTCCTCCCTCCTACCCTGGGCAGAATTTGCCCTTAACAATTTGCTGGCTGAGGCCACTGGGCAGACACCGTTCGTACTCAATAATGGGCAACACCCTAGGGTACCGGTACCGTTTCCCGCTGCTGCACCTCCTCCTCTTGTGGCCGACTGGGCAACTAATGCCAGAGAGGTTTGAGATCGGACTCAAGAGTCGATCCAAGCAGCTAAGGACCGTATGACGACAGTTTCCGATCGGTTTCGTCGCCCGGCTCCTGTCTTTTCTCCAGGGGACTTTGTGTGGCTCTCTGCAAAACACGTGAGACTTAGAGTGAGCTCTGTCAAATTTGCTCCTCGCTTCCGGAGTCCTTATGAGGTTCTTCGACAGGTAAATCCTGTAGTCTACCAATTGAAGTTACCTGTCCATCTTAGGATTCATGACAAATTCCATGTCTCACTGCTAAAGCCAGCTATTTTACCCCACGCTCGTGAAGTGCACTCTCCTGCCTCTGATTGTTGATAGATTGGGAGGGCTATGGCCCGGAACATCGCTCTTGGGAGCCTGAGGAGGCTGTCCATGCTCCCGACTTAGTTGCCGATTACCTGCGTCGCCGGGAGGGGGGCCCTTGAGGGAGAGGTACTGTTACGGTTGCTGCGAGCACTGGAAACTAAGTCCAGATTTCTTGCTACTGCACAGGTAGGTGCCATTTCGCACACATTGCCTTTGTCTCTGTGATTATTAACAGAGATCATTCCACACACCCTCCAAGTAAGGGAGGAATTGCTTTACTTACTTATTATATCCTTCTGTGAGTTAACAGAGGTATTGCACTCTGCCATAGACTGCAGCAAAGTCTTTGCACGGTGGACCCTGACTGTCTGATACTTCTTTAGGTTATTATCAGACAGCCCCCCGTAACACCCCACACCTCAACTGCGGCAAGCCATCACCTCTCCCTCAGAGGTAGTGTCCCTTTCCTTAACTCCAGCAGAAATCAATGGACAGACTGTAATACCTGGTGCCTCTGATGACTTGCGTTCCCAGGTACAGCAGCTGACAAAAGATGTGGCCATGCTCCTAAAGGCCATGCAACTCCAGCACAAACCACAGTCGTTGGAGAGGATCCAGTTGGCTGACAGCCCTGAGGAAATCCCATGGATGCGAGGAATGAGGAACCCACCGCCCAGAGGAAGACCCAACGACCGCTATGACTCGTCAGGACAACCTATCTGCCGCCATTGTAACGAGGCGGGCCACTTTGCCAGGTCATGTCCTTTAAACCAGCGACTCCTGGGGCAGCGGGCCGGCCACCAGGAATAAAACAACCAGGCCCATCGAACTGGCGCGATAGATATGTGGGAGGACGACCATTCCTATTTATCGTGCTAGATGGCATTCCCACACTTGCTCTATTGGACACTGGCTCACAGGTGATGACGATCCCGCATATCCTTTACAAAGGATTTTAGGCCGATTCTGAGCTCACTCGCCCAGACCCAAACCTTAATATATATGCTGCTAATGGACAGCCGGTATCACAAGTAGGGTACAAGGAGGTGACGATAAAGGTGGTGAGGGAGGAGCTAAAGGGCCAGGGACTTATTGTGGTGGATACTGATTGTCGTGAAAGAAATCCAACAATGATATTAGGTACTAATGTTGTTGAAAATTGTCTAGGAGAAGTTCTTTTCTTGCTCCAGCAGGTTGCAGAAACTGCCAGCATCGGGCAGCAGAGGGTCCTACAGAAAGAAATCAAAGCCCTTCTGCAGAGACAACAGGTAGAGTTGTCTGGTGGAGAAATCGGCAGTGTACGGGTAAGCGACCCATTCCCCATTGTGTTACCCCCAAGAAGTGAAGTGATGATTTGGTGTCGGGCAGCTATAGGCCTCAGAGGGCGGGATTACCAGGCAATGGTAGAGCCGATGTACTCAGATAGTAGGCCCACAGTCCTGACAGCTAGGGGGATAGTTGATGTACGCAAAGGGAGGGTACCTGTACGAGTTTTAAACTGTGGAGAGGAAGAGGTCAAGCTACCCGGATATGCTACTGTTGCCAAGTTGTTCACTGTCAACAACAACTCAATTCAGGCAGTGGAACCCTTGATCCCGTCCGACCAGGCGGAGGACAACAGCTCCAAGGGACAGCTGGAGGACTGGTGTCAGAAGCTGCATGTCGGCACTGATTCCACCCCTTCTTACCAAAGGCACGGAGTTTATCGGGTGGTGAAGGAATATGAACGGGTCTTTAGTAAGCATCCATTAGACTTTGGGCGGATAAAAGGGGTACACCATCGCATACCCACAAGAGACCATCTACCTATAAAAGAGAGATACAGGCCTATACCACCAGCTCACTATCAGTGTGCTAAAGATATGTTACGGGAAATGAAGGAAGCTGGGGTTATTAGAGATAGTTGTAGCCCCTGGTCAGCTCCACTTGTCCTGGTAAGAAAGAAAGATGGCACAATGAGGATGTGCGTTGACTATAGGCAGATAAACCGCATAACACACAAGGATGCTTACCCGTTGCCCCACATTGAGGAATCACTTGCTGCACTGAAAGCTGCTAATTTCTTTTCCACCTTAGATCTTACCAGTGGGTATTGGCAGGTTTCCATGGCAGAAGAAGATCGAGAGAAGACCGCATTCACGACGCCGATGGGTCTATGTGAGTTAAACAGCATGCCGTTTGGACTCTGCAATGCACCTGGCACGACGTTCCAAAGGCTGATAGAGTGTTGCCTGGGGCACCGAAACTTCGAGACTGTACTGATATATCTTGATGACGTCATTGTGTATTCCAAGACATATGAGGAACATCTGGAGCACCTGGCCGAGGTGTTTGAAGCATTGTCAAAGTTTGGTATGAAACTAAAGCCTTCAAAATGCCATTTGCTGAAGCCGAAGGTTCAGTACCTTGGGCATGTGGTCAGTGCGGATGGTGTGGCACCAGACCCTGAAAAGGTCACTGCTATCAGAGACTGGCCAAAGCCAACAACCGTCAAAGAGGTGCGTCAGTTCTTGGGGCTGGTAGGATACTACAGGAGGTTCATAAAGGACTTCATGAAAATAGCGGCGCCTTTGCAAGATCTCCTGGTAGGCCAGACCAAAAAGGGCAAGACTTCCGGCTCTCCGTTTGAATGGGGTGAGAAAGAATAAGACTCCTTCAAGCACATGAAGTGGGCCCTGACCGGTGAGGAAATCCTGGCCTACCCTGATTATAATCTGCCATTCGTGCTGTACACAGATGCCAGTAATGTGGGATTGGGAGCTGTGCTGTCGCAGGTGCAGAATGGCAAAGAACGTGTAATTGCCTTTGCAAGCAGGAAGCTCCGTTCTACTGAGAGAAACCCAGAAAACTACAGTTCGTTCAAGCTGGAATTCCTGGCCTTAGTCTGGGCCGTCACTGAACGATTCAAGCACTACCTGGCATCTGCGAAGTTTACCATATTTACGGATAACAACCCGCTTACTCACTTGGACTCCGCAAAACTAGGTGCACTAGAGCAGCGATGGATGGCCCGGTTGTCAAACTATGACTTCACCATCAAATATCGGGCAGGCCGCAAAAACACTAACGCTGATGCATTGTCGAGAATACCCCATTTACCAGATGCAGGAAAAGACTCGGATGAGCTAGAAGACATAGAGCTGCCGGCTTTTCACCGCAACAGTGCATCCCAGTGTAACCAAGGTGTTAAAGGCAAACGCCAAGTGGCCACGCTGAACCCGTTACTTTACCACGGGTGGGAGGAAAAGCAAGACAGGGATCCGGCTGTTCGCCTAGTTAAAGAGCTAATAATCCAACCAGACTCAAGTCTTAGCCCAGATGCCCCACCGGAAGCGCAGCACCTGTGGAAGGAAAAGAGAAGATTGTTCATCTACAGGGGTAGGCTATGCAGACATTACATCAACCACCGAACCTATGAGAGGGTGTGGCAAATAGTGGTACCGAAGAGAGATGTTCAGATGGTGCTGGAGTCGTACCATGACGGAGCAGGACACTTCGGGTGGAAGAAGCTTGAGGTACTGTTACGCCACAGATTCTATTGGGTTGGCATGAGAACTACCACTGAGAACTGGTGACGAAACTGTGGCCCATGCAACCTGAGAAGAAAGGATCGTGACAGTCAAAGAGCTCCACTACAACCAATTGTCACCAAGCAGCCGCTGGAACTTGTAGCCTTGGACCATGTGAAATTGACACCCAGTAGATCCGGTTATACGTATGCCTTCACTATGGTGGACCACTATTCCCGGTTTCTGGTGGTAGTACCTGTAAAGGACTTGACAGCAAGAACCGCAGCGAGAACCTTTCAAGCCTACTTCTGCAGACCACATGGCTACCCGGAACAGGTGTTGACGGATCAAGGTTCTGCGTTCGAAGCTGAAGTGTTCCAGGAGTTTTGCAACCTGTATGGATGTAAGAAAATCAGAACCACACCGAATCACCCACAGACAAACGGCATGTGTGAGAAAATGAACCAGGTTGTTATAGACCTGTTAAAAACCTTGCCCTTGGAAGAAAGAAGCATGTGGCCAGAGAAGTTGCCTGATTTAGTGGACATGTACAACAACATCCCTGTGAGTTCCACCAATTGCACGCCAGCATACTTGATGAGAGCAAGACCCGGGAAGTTACCAGTTGACTTAGAAATGGGAATTGTTGTTCCTGAAACCAGTTTACCTGAAGCTGATTGGGACACTAAGTGCCAAGAGCAGTACAAAAAGGTACAGGAGGGCGTAGAAAGAAGCCTAGACCAAATTAGAGAAAGGCAAGAGAAAGATTATAACAAGAATGCACCAGCTGCTCCTTTAATACCTGGAGAGATGGTTCTAAAAAGAAAAAGAAAGACCCATAAGCTTGATGACCAGTGGGAAGCAGAACCATACACAGTATTGCCCTCTAAATTTGACAACAAGAAAATCTGCTTAATCAGCAAGGATAAGGGAAAATCGTCAGCGGCAGTTTCTAGGGACCACCTTAAAAAATGTCCTGAACAGTTGAAGCAAAAAGAAGTAATCCCCTGTATACCTCAACCTAAAGAGGAAAAGAAAGAGAAGATGATAAGAACAGTACTTGGTGATTTTCCTGAAAGTTGGCCTCAGTACAATGGAGCCATAATTATACCATTATTGACTGGCGCTCAACCAGTAGAAGTCCCAGAAAGACTGGAAGAACCGGTCAACGTTTCAGAAGAACTACCTGTCGCAGTAGAACCAGAGAACCCTGCTATTGGGGATCCTGCCAGTCCTATGGTAAGACTAAGACAACAGTCACGCATAAAAATATTGCGTAGATCCTCATGCAGACTAGTAGATAGTGCACGCATAGCACCAGCACTAGGTACCAGTACACTGCACCGACCAGTTGTGACACAGGCATTACGTAGGTCTAGCTGTAGCAACTTTGGTCAGCCCCCGTCCCGTTATATAGAAGAATATTAAATAGAAAGTGTAGTAGTTAGTAAAATGTAAAAATATTTTATTTATTTGTTTATTGCAACTAAGTAAATTTGTAACCGTCAAGCGTGTTGAGCCTGCAGGACTTTTTGCATGAACTTTTGCATCTTCTTGAACTTTTATGGACCAATGGACCACAGGACTGGTAGTGGTCAAAAACCTTCTTATATATACCATACTCACATTTTGCAGCGGAAGGACTGCATTTTTCTGTTTTATTGGTTTTTGTAATTTTTATTTTTTAAGACTTTGTACTACTCTTTATTGTTGCTAATGTTTTATAAGTTTGTGTTTCCAGTCCAGGAGTACTGAATTTAACTAAGGGGGAATGTGGCACCCCAGGGTTCAGTTGCCACAAATATACCTGTACCTGGGCAGGGAAGGATCTCCACATTAGGTAATCCCACATACAACATTTCCACTTCAAGCCTGGAGGGGGAGCTCTACAAGTCGAGTTCAGGTGAGGTCCCCTTTAAAGCCAGGTTTGGAGGCGGAGTCAGAGAGACAGTTGACAGTTTGAGAAAAGGAGACTGTGCGAGCAGAGAGTGAGGGGAGACATCAAAATGGAGAGGGCAGTGCTTAGCCCGCACAAGTAACTGTGTGACCGCCTGAGGGATCAAGAGTGAGGCAAAAGAGGAGAGACCGGGGAGGTGGAGCCTGACCGGTTCATCCCCAAGGAACAGCGCTGATTATCAGACACCGGCGTCTGAGATTGTGAGGGATCTAATCTGCCCAGCAATAAAGACCGGGGGCCAGGGAAACTGCAGATCTCCTGGCCGCAGCAGCACCTGAAGGCAAAGCCGCTACACAGAGCTTAGGGATCGCAGTGAGTACAGCAGTGCCCCTTAGAGAAGCTCCTGCCGCCTGCCATACAGGTGAAGACAGTGAGAGAGGGACAAGGTATAGCTACAGGCAGCCAAGTACGAAGGAGAGACACAGCGCAGCAGGGAGGCCTCACAACTAACCTGGTGCAGAGATCCTGAACTGTTCCCAGATCACCCAAAAACTGTAACATCAGAAACTGAACCCCTTTTTAACACCTGCAAGTAAAACTTGGTCAGAGTTAATGAATTGGTGTGACGCACTTTATTTCTTCATCTGAGGAGCCATAGGCTGCTGCACTAAAGTGACAGTTGAAAGGGCTGTGAGGAAAAACGGCCGCCATATCTGTGTACTACTAAAACTGCCCTGGGGACCCCGCTTGACCTACGGGAAGCGTAAACAACTGGCTGCCTAACCATCACCCCAGAGGTCTGACCTGCAGCCCCAGTAACCATACTGGAACCGTAGGTGGCATCACGAAATACTTTTATTTAATTTATTTATTTTTTTCTTTATTATTTTTTTTATTTTTTTTATTTTATTATTTATTGACTTTCAGCGACCACCAGGGCCACGGAACCGGGCACAGGCTCCCGTGACATAATCCCATTAACCAACACCCGGAACCGAGTACCCCACGGCCCTGGGGCGGGTCAGGTGCTATTTTCTATTTTATTTAAAATATTTGTTGGTGTTTGTGTTTTTTATTTTTACTTAGACAATATTAGTAATGGGTGACCTAGGAGCTGTAATTATTACCCTAATTCCCACCGCACTAGGACAATCGGAATGAGCCGGCTAAAGTTCCAGGCTTGGCACATCTTATACTGTAGATGAAACAATCTTGGGCAGTCGCAAGCTGCTATTTTTAGGCTGAGGCCCAAAAAGCATGGTGTTACGGTTGCTGCGAGCACTGGAGACTAAGTCCAGATTTCTTGCTACTGCACATGTGCGAGCGCCGGAGACTAAGTCCTATCTTGGAGCCATTGCACATGTGCGGGTGACATCATCGCTGACACGAGTTCACATGTCTCTGACACCTTCTATGCCGATTGGTCGCTGGTCATGTGCTTGTGATGCCTTGCTCGGTGATAGGCCAGCATGACGTCACTCCTGTCGTTCTGGCAGCGGATTGGCTCTGGTGTCCTCCATCTTGGATGAGGCACAGAGTCTATATAAGACCCTGACACACGCCGCATGGCGCTCAGTCCTCTTGGTTCATGCATAAGAGTAGACGCTCTGTGCGCGTTCCTCTAGGCATTCCTCTGTCTATGCTAGGTGAGCGCTACCGGCAGGGTAGCGTTCTTATACCTTACAGCTTCGGCTGCTGTCCGTATCCTTACCTCTTAAGGGAGCGGACATAGGCAGGTGCCTGAGGCACATGGTCTGGCTGGGCCTTGTGGTTCGACTCGTAGGTGGACGTTGCCGCTAGGGTAACGTTCCTTATACTGCGTCTGGCAGTTGTTCGTATCCTCGCACACTAGGGGAGCGAACAGAGGTAGGAGTTTTGTGCGGCTTACGCTGCTGTTCGTCTCTTTTGCACCACTAGAAGAGCGGACCTAGGCAGGTGCCATATCTAGTGGTTCGTGTCCTCGCACACTAGTGGAGCGAACGCAGGTAGGAGCTTTGTGCGGCTTACGCTGCTGTTCGTCTCTTTTGCACTACTAGAAGAGCGGACCTAGGTAGGTGCCATTTTGCACACATTGCCTTTGTCTCTGTGATTATTAACAGAGATCATTCCACACACCCTCCAAGTAAGGGAGGAATTGCTTTACTTACTTATTATATCCTTCTGTGAGTTAACAGAGGTATTGCACTCTGCCATAGTCTGCAGCAGAGTCTTTGCACGGTGGACCCTGACTGTCTGATACTCCTTTAAGTTATTATCAGACAGCCCCCCGTAACATTAGGACTGAGCCAAGGGTCTGGCAGTTATGGCAGAATATCAGCAGTTACACCGTTACATACAAATACTTGAGTCACTGCTCAAGAGTATAGAGGATAAACCTCAGACCATGGTGACATCTGCACATGATCCTCGACTTGCTCTGCCAAACAGATATTCTGGCGATGCCAGATCATGTCGTGGTTTCATTAGTCAGTGTCAGATACACCTAGAGGTCAACTCTTCTCGCTTCTCTACGGAGAGGTCCAGAGTAGGCTTTATCATCTCCTTACTTCAGGACAAAGCCTTAGAATGGGCGACTCCCCTATGGGAGCGCTCTGATGTGGTTACTCTGAGACATCAAGACTTTCTTGATACTCTTAAGGCGGTAATCATGGGTCCGCAGGTTACCCATGATGCGGCCCTGAGACTGTTAGATCTATCTCAGGGTTCGTTATCCACTAGTTTTTATGCCATTGCTTTTAGAACCCTGGTGGCAGAACTAGATTGGCCAGAGAAGGTGTTGATTCCTATCTTCTGGAGAGGGTTGGCAGGCTATGTCAAGGATGCTCTTGCTACTCGTGAGGTCCCTGCTTCTCTGGAGGACTTGATCACAGTAGCAACGAGGATCAATGTACGCCATAAGGAACGTAGACTCGAGGTCTCTTCCTCACGCCCTAAGCATCGGGCTATTCCAGTTGTTGAGGGTCCACTACCATCTTCCTCAGCATCTGAAACATCTCCCACTCCTATGGAGTTAGGTCATATGTCTTCCAGACTACGCAAGTCTGGTCCTCCTATATGTTACGTATGTCGTCAAGCTGGGCACTATGCCAACAAGTGTCCTAGTCGTCAGGGAAACTCCCTGGCCTAGTAACCATTAGAGGGGGGTTACTAGAGACGTCTTCTGCACCCTCTAAGTGTTGTATCCCAGGTCAGCTCTCGTTATCTGAGAATACATGGCCTATTATGGCTTTTGTGGATTCCGGAGCTGACGGGACTTTTGTGTCCTCAGGATTTGTAAAGGGACACAATATTCCCTCTATCATGTTAGAGGCGCCTATTCCTGTCCGTGTTGTTAATGGAACTATGTTGTCTGACTCCATTACATTGAGGACAGTTCCCTTGCGCCTTTCCCTGTCTCAGGGTCACATAGAGGAGATTTCTTTTCTTGTTTTGCCTGAGGGTATAGACGACGTCCTTCTGGGTCTCCCATGGCTTCGGACTCATGCTCCTCACATTGACTGGGAGTCTGACAGCATTATTAGTTGGGGTTCGAAATGTCAGTCCCGATGTCTTCCCTTACCACCTAAGGTCATTGCGGTTGCATCTACTGATCTCTCTCCCATACCTACACCCTATCTGGATTTCGCTGACGTGTTCTCCAAACAGGGTGCTGAGGTTCTTCCACCCCATAGGCCGTATGACTGTGCCATAGACCTTATCCCAGGTTCGGTTCCACCTAAAGGCAGGGTTTACCCCCTGTCGATACCTGAGTCGGCGGCCATGTCGACCTATATAAGAGAGAGTTTAGAGAAGGGGTTCATTCGTAAGTCTGTCTCTCCCACGGGAGCAGGGTTTTTCTTTGTTCGGAAGAAAGAGGGTGATTTGCGTCCCTGCATAGATTACAGGGGTCTCAACGCAATCACAATAAAGAACAAATACCCATTACCTTTAATTTCGGAGCTCTTTGACAAACTGAGAGGAGCTCAAGTTTTTACGAAGTTGGATCTGCGAGGTGCGTATAACTTGGTACGAATTCGAAAGGGTGACGAATGGAAGACCGCTTTTAACACCCGAGACGGTCACTATGAATACCTCGTCATGCCTTTTGGGTTATGTAATGCACCCGCAGTATTTCAGGACTTCGTAAACGATGTGTTCAGGGATTTACTGTTATCCTCAGTAGTGGTGTATCTGGACGACATCCTGATTTTTTCTCCTGATCTGTAGACTCATCGTCAGGATGTCGTTCGTGTCCTTTCCCGTTTAAGGGAGCACTCATTGTTTGCTAAACTCGAGAAATGTGTATTCGAGCAGTCCTCATTGCCTTTTTTGGGTTACATTATCTCACAAGAGGGCCTTGGCTATGGATCCTGCGAAGCTCTCTGCTGTCCTGCAATGGTCCGAACCTCATTCCTTGAAGGCGGTGCAACGCTTCTTAGGATTCATAAATTATTACAGGCAGTTCATACCCCATTATTCCACTTTGGTGGCCCCTTTGGTGGCCTTGACTAAGAAAGGTGCTAATCCCAAAGCCTGGTCTACTGAGACATCTCAGGCTTTTGAGGCAGTAAAAAGACACTTTTCAACTGCACCCGTTCTTCAAAGACCCGATGAGAGTAAGCCCTTCCTCTTAGAGGTTGATGCCTCTTCAGTGGGTGCTGGTGCGGTCTTGTATCAAAAGAACGGTGCAGGTAGAAAAGGCCGTGTTTCTTCTTTGCGAAAACCTTTTCACCGGCAGAGAGAAACTATACCATTGGGGATAGGGAACTGCTCGCCTTGAGATTAGCCTTGGAGGAGTGGCGTCACTTGCTGGAAGGAGCGAAACATCCTTTCCAGGTCTATACAGACCATAAGAATCTGACGTACTTACAAACCGCTCAGCGTCTGAATCCTCGCCAAGCCCGCTGGTCCTTGTTTTTCTCCCGCTTTCACTTCTCCATCAACTATCTGTCTGGGAGTAAGAATAACAAGGCAGACGCCCTGTCTCGCTCTATGCTTTCTACCCAGGAAGAGATTGACGAACCTCGTCTTATCCTTCCCTCCAGGGTTTTTCATACGCTCTCCCCTGTGACGTTAGACCAAATCCCACCGGGCAAGACCTTTGTTCCGCCTGATCGACAGAATGATATACTGTCATGGGCCCACACCTCAAAGGTGGGTGGGCATTTTGGTATTAGGCAGACACGAGAGTTACTGGAGAGGTGGTATTGGTGGCCACACTTAGCCAGCCACGTCAAGAGATATGTCGGTTCCTGCTACTCGTGTGCTCGCAACCGTCCATTACGGCAGAGACCGGCTGGGCTCTTGCATCCTTTACCAGTGCCAGATAGACCATGGGAGGTGGTAGGCATGGACTTTGTGGGTGATCTTCCATGTTCACAGGGACATAGATTTGTGTGGGTCATTACGGATCATTTCTCCCAGGTGGTTCATCTCGTACCGTTATCGAGAATCCCATCTTCCAGGGTACTAGCCAAACTATTCCTCAAGCATGTCTTTAGGCTTCACGGGATGCCAGATCGTATCATTTGTGATAGAGGCCCGCAATTTACTTCCCGTTTCTGGCGAGATCTTTGTAGCCTTCTGCAAATTGAGTTGAATCTGTCTTCGGCATACCATCCCGAGACCAATGGTTTGGTTGAACGTACCAATCAATCTATGATTATATACATTCGACACTTTGTTGCTGAGAACCACGATAACTGGTCCTCCCTCCTACCCTGGGCAGAATTTGCCCTTAACAATTCGCTGGCTGAGGCCACTGGGCAGACACCGTTCGTACTCAATAATGGGCAACACCCTAGGGTACCGGTACCGTTTCCCGCTGCTGCACCTCCTCCTCTTGTGGCCGACTGGGCAACTAATGCCAGAGAGGTTTGGGATCGGACTCAAGAGTCGATCCAAGCAGCTAAGGACCGTATGAAGACGGTGTCCGATCGGTTTCGTCGCCCGGCTCCTGTCTTTTCTCCAGGGGACTTTGTGTGGCTCTCTGCAAAACACGTGAGACTTAGAGTGAGCTCTGTCAAATTTGCTCCTCGCTTCCTGGGTCCTTATGAGGTTCTTCGACAGGTAAATCCTGTAGTCTACCAATTGAAGTTACCCGTCCATCTTAGGATTCATGACAAATTCCATGTCTCACTGCTAAAGCCGGCTATTTTACCTCACGCTCGTGAAGTGCACTCTCCTGCCTCTGATTCCTCTCGCTCTAGCTATGAGGTACGAGCCATAGTTGGTTCTAAGATGGTTAGAGGGCGCAGGTTCTTCTTGATAGATTGGGAGGGTTATGGCCCGGAACATCGCTCTTGGGAGCCTGAGGAGGCTGTCCATGCTCCCGACTTAGTTGCCGATTACCTGCATCGCCGGGAGGGGGGCCCTTGAGGGGGAGGTACTGTTACGGTTGCTGCGAGCACTGGAGACTGTGTCCAGATTTCTTGCTACTGCACATGTGCGAGCGCTGGAGACTAAGTCCAGATTTCTTGCTACTGCACATGTGCGAGCGCTGGAGACTAAGTCCAGATTTCTTGCTACTGCACATGTGCGAGCGCCGGAGACTAAGTCCTATCTTGGAGCCATTGCACATGTGCGGGTGACATCATCGCTGACACGAGGTCACATGTCTCTGACACCTTCTATGCCGATTGGTCGCTGGTCATGTGCTTGTGATGCCTTGCTCGGTGATAGGCCAGCATGACGTCACTCCTGTCGTTCTGGCAGCGGATTGGCTCTGGTGTCCTCCATCTTGGATGAGGCACAGAGTCTATATAAGACCCTGACACACGCCGCATGGCGCTCAGTCCTCTTGGTTCATGCATAAGAGTAGACGCTCTGTGCGCGTTCCTCTAGGCATTCCTCTGTCTATGCTAGGTGAGCGCTACCGGCAGGGTAGCGTTCTTATACCTTACAGCTTCGGCTGCTGTCCGTATCCTTACCTCTTAGGGGAGCGGACATAGGCAGGTGCCTGAGGCACATGGTCTGGCTGGGCCTTGTGGTTCGACTCGTAGGTGGACGTTGCCACTAGGGTAACGTTCCTTATACTGCGTCTGGCAGTTGTTCGTATCCTCGCACACTAGGGGAGCGAACAGAGGTAGGAGTTTTGTGCGGCTTACGCTGCTGTTCGTCTCTTTTGCACCACTAGAAGAGCGGACCTAGGTAGGTGCCATTTTGCACACATTGCCTTTGTCTCTGTGATTATTAACAGAGATCATTCCACACACCCTCCAAGTAAGGGAGGAATTGCTTTACTTACTTATTATATCCTTCTGTGAGTTAACAGAGGTATTGCACTCTGCCATAGTCTGCAGCAGAGTCTTTGCACGGTGGACCCTGACTGTCTGATACTCCTTTAAGTTATTATCAGACAGCCCCCCGTAACACATGGGTCTCTCCTGACTGAGAATAACAGCTCCCAGTTGTATGCTTTATCATGGCTGGGTATCAAAATTGAGGGGGACTGCATGCTGGTTTTTAAAATCATTTATTTAAATAATTTAAGAAAAAGCCTCATGTGCTTTTTCTTCTCTTGATACACAGCCAAGATAAGCCCATAGCTGGGGGCTGCGGCCTGTAGCGGTATGCTTTATTTGTGTTGAGCATGATAATATGGGGGGAACCTACACCATTTTTATATTTTTACACCAATAGAGATGCAACACACAGCACCTCTGATTGGTTACAGTTAGACACGCTATCACACAGGGTGGGGGTGTGTCTGACTGCAACTAATCAAAGAAGCTAAACCTTCAAATTCCCTGAGAGGGAGGGACTCATAAAGAGCAGAAAACCTAAAAGAGTCCCAGTGACCCAATGTACCAATAGATTAAATAAAGGGAAGATCACTGGTGAAAAAAGAGACCAAAATGAATGAAATAGTGAAATACAGATTTATTAATAAAATGTGCGTGACATAGAGACAAACAGTAGTGGCAAACAGGATCTTAAATCGCCAGACACAAAAATATGCACAAGCATCACCAGCAGATGGAAAATGGCTGCTAGACACAACCAGTCATATGGCAACCAGGGGCCAAGTAGCCAAAAGGGAAGAGAAGGGGCCGAGAAGTCAGAGGGTAAATCACCCAAAAGTATTTTCCCTAGATGTTAGCCAAGAACATGTCATAAAGAGAAGGATTGTAATGTGTTACCTTGAGACATGTTCAAAGTGCTGGCAGACAGGCTGGTGATGGTGGGCGGGGCCTCGACGCGCGTTTCACCGGGCGTGGCTTTGTCAGTCAAAGAAGCTGCTGGTGGGCGGGGAAAGCAGTGCATACACTATGTATAATGTTAATGAGCGACCCTGGAAGTAGGGTTAGAAACACGTGGGAGACTTGATAAGTATAACGTGCTTGCTCCAATCCCCCTATACCTTCTACAATCATTCTAATGAGCTGGATTCTGGTCCCCATAGACTCATATAGGGGCTGGTGTCTGGCCAGATATTCGGGATCAATTCTGGGCCGGAACCTGTTTTATTGGGTTTTTTTTATTTTTTAAACCCAGTTGGATCCATAATCCTTAATCAACCAAGAATTTTGACAAAAAGTACCAAAGGGTAGTTAGTGATTTTATACTTTTACACTTTAATTTGTTCCTTCCCTTCTTCCAAGAGCAATAATTTTTTTATTTTTTGTCAACACAGCTGTATGGGAGCTAGCTTTCTATGTGATGAGTTGTACTTTTGAATGACACCATTCATTTTACCATTCAATGTACTGGAAAACATAAAAAAAATCCATATTCTGACATTTCTTTTTATTCATTTGTTTTGTTCCCAGCATACATAGTGTTGTAAAAACTACATGGCATCATGATTCTCCAGGTCGGTATGAATATGGTGATCGTACAGAAAAAAAATTCAGGACTATGTAAAATAAAAATTAGGTCTTTGTCACCATATTCAAAAACCTGTAATATTTTTTTTTGTAAATCAAATGAGCTCTGTGGAGGTCTGTTTTTGTACAGAGATTTCTTGATACTAATTTAGGGTACATATGACATTTTGAGCACTTTTTATTACTTTTTTTTTTTTTAGAAAGGGGAGGTGACCAAAAATAGGCAATTCTGCTATTTTTAATTTATCTTTACAGAAGGCATTTATTTATCTGGTTAACTCATTTTACATTGTGGTAGATCAGGCTTATACTGGCACGGTGATAACAAATATCTTTGTTTAATTGATTTTAAATAGAGTGTGATTAGAAGTTTTCTACTATGTTTTATCCTCCTTAGAGGATGTGAACCTGCAATGTAACATACTATAATACTGCAGAATTGCAGTATATAGGGAATTTTATGGTCTCCTACAGTATGAAGCTCAGTCTGTGGCTGAACTGCAAAGCAGTATCAATTTGGTAGCAATGGAGGCCTTAAGCAGGTTTTATACTTTGCGACCTCGGCTGCGATGTCGTTCTTGCGCTCAAGCGATCATTCACACCCACGTCGAAGCCGCAATATTGGTTGATCGCACCTGAATTGTTTATTAGCGGTTACACGAAACAAGCGCAGTGGCGAAAATCCCAACCGGCAAATTCTGTCAATGTCTGCAGGGATGTTCTTTCTGTGTCATGGTTGTTTCGAAGGCATCACACGAGTTACGCTTCAAAAGAAATAGTCTGTGTCCGACGCGTCCATGTGAGGCACAACGGATGGGCGATGATGCCGATCGCATCCGCGATATTGTTCGATGTGCAAGGGGTGTCACACGGAGCGAATATGCATGTATACTGAGAGATGAACCATTTGTCGCAGGATCAACATGCGATATTATGGAAATGAACGACGTGACAACGAGGTACGATATCACATGTGTTTGCACTCATTGATCATCACGCATTAGCGTCACACGCTGCGATGTCGCTACCGGTGCCGGATGTGCGTCACTACCGATGTGACCCCGATGATATGATATAACGGTGGCGATGTCGCAGCGTGTAAAGCCCGCTTTAATCAGGCCCTGTTAATCAATCGGTTATAACCCATTGGTGGCCCACGATTGCATTGCGGAGAGCTGATGAATTTCAGTGCTTGTGAGCATCGGCATAAATTCCATCTAAACGTTGCTGTCAGAAATTGACAGTGGCATTTAAATGTTTAACAGCCATGGCCAGAGCTCAGCTAGATGAAGGGTCTGCAGTTAATCTCCCATTCATTAGAATTGAAGATATAATACTTGCAATGAGTGTATCATTAGGAGTTCGAATTCGCCGGCTTCACCAAATTTTCAAGCATCTTGTCTTTCAATCTCTCTTTTTATGTTTTTCAGGTTTCCATCTGTGCACTACGTCAGATTTGATGGAATACTTCAGATCTGTATGGCTTTTTTTTTTTTAATAAATTGGTAAATCAGGTCTTGAGGATTGGTGGCTTAGAGAGAGGGTGGTAAATAGAACTCTAAGCTCAACCATGGGTCCACCATGCTATGAATATAGCTGCTAAGTAGAGTTGAGCGCGGTTCGTGGTTCGTGGTTCTCCAGTTCTAGGCTCGAGTGATATTGGGGCATGTTCTAGATCGAACTAGAACTCGAGCTTTTTGCAAAAGCTCGATAGTTCTAGAAACGTTCGAGAACGGTTCTAGCAGCCAAAAAACAGCTAAATCCTAGCTTGGTTTCTGCTGTAATAGTGTAAGTCACTCTGTGAATCAAACTATTATCACATTTCAGTGTATAGTGTGCGTGAACAGCGCCTTCAGATCACTGCTGTTTCTATAATGGCGATCGCCATTTTTTTTTTCTTGTCTTCCTTCCCTAAGCGCGCGCGTCTTGTGGGGCGGGCCAGCATGTCAGCCAATCACAGACACACACACACCTAAGTGGACTTTGAGCCAGAGAAGCAACGGCATGTGTGATAGGATCTGCATGTCACATGTCCCTGCATTATAAAACCGGACATTTTCTTCACGAACGCCATTATCTGCCTTCTGCGTCTTTGGTGTCAGACATCAGTGTCGCAGCTCCGTCCTCCTGAGTCCTATAGCCGATACAGCTGTATGCGCTGCATACACAGCGTTAGACAGCTTAGGGAGAGCACATTCTAGCAGTCCTTTTAAGGGCTCAAAGCGGCAGGGTCAGAGAGCCATAAGTGACAGGTCCTGCAAACAGCAACAGCGTCTGTGTAGCCCAGGTCAGGGATTTCCTCCCTGCATTTCACCATTAGGAGGGAATAGAAAGGCAGGCTTCCATTCCTCTACCCAGAGCACCACAATCCTGCCACTGTACCCTCTTGTCCTCTGCACACTCCAACTCATTCTAAGTAAGCCATTATACTAGCAAACATTCAGTGTACCTAGTGGCATCCTATACGTGGCTATTGGACTTTGCTATAGTCCCACTAGTGCCAAGACATTTGCAGAGCGCATCTGCCTGCGTTGCACACTCCAACTAATTATAACTAAGCCATTATACTAGCACACACTCAGTGAACCTAGTGGCATCCTATACGTGGCTATTGGACTTTGCTATAGTCCCACTAGTGCCAAGACATTTGCAGCACGTCTGCCTGCGTTGCACACTCCAACTAATTATAACTAAGCCATTATACTAGCACACACTCAGTGTACCTAGTGGCATCCTATACGTGGCTATTGGACTTTGCTATAGTCCCACTAGTGCCAAGACATTTGCAGCACGTCTGCCTGCATTGCACACTCCAACTAATTATAACTAAGCCATTATACTAGCACACACTCAGTGTACCTAGTGGCATCCTATACGTGGCTATTGGACTTTGCTATAGTCCCACTAGTGCCAAGACATTTGCAGCACGTCTGCCTGCGTTGCACACTCCAACTAATTATAACTAAGCCATTATACTAGCACACACTCAGTGTACCTAGTGGCATCCTATACGTGGCTATTGGACTTTGCTATAGTCCCACTAGTGCCAAGACATTTGCAGCACGTCTGCCTGCGTTGCACACTCCAACTAATTATAACTAAGCCATTATACTAGCACACACTCAGTGTACCTAGTGGCATCCTATACGTGGCTATTGGACTTTGCTATAGTCCCACTAGTGCCAAGACATTTGCAGCACGTCTGCCTGCGTTGCACACTCCAACTAATTATAACTAAGCCATTATACTAGCACACACTCAGTGTACCTAGTGGCATCCTATACGTGGCTATTGGACTTTGCTATAGTCCCACTAGTGCCAAGACATTTGCAGCACGTCTGCCTGCGTTGCACACTCCAACTAATTATAACTAAGCCATTATACTAGCACACACTCAGTGTACCTAGTGGCATCCTATACGTGGCTATTGGACTTTGCTATAGTCCCACTAGTGCCAAGACATTTGCAGCACGTCTGCCTGCGTTGCACACTCCAACTAATTATAACTAAGCCATTATACTAGCACACACTCAGTGTACCTAGTGGCATCCTATACGTGGCTATTGGACTTTGCTATAGTCCTACTAGTGCCAAGACATTTGCAGAGCGCATCTGCCTGCGTTGCACACTCCAACTAATTATAACTAAGCCATTATACTAGCACACACTCAGTGAACCTAGTGGCATCCTATACGTGGATATTGGACTTTGCTATAGTCCCACTAGTGCCAAGACATTTGCAGTACGTCTGCCTGCGTTGCACACTCCAACTAATTATAACTAAGCCATTATACTAGCACACACTCAGTGTACCTAGTGGCATCCTATACGTGGCTATTGGACTTTGCTATAGTCCCACTAGTGCCAAGACATTTGCAGCACGTCTGCCTGCGTTGCACACTCCAACTAATTATAACTAAGCCATTATACTAGCACACACTCAGTGTACCTAGTGGCATCCTATACGTGGCTATTGGACTTTGCTATAGTCCCACTAGTGCCAAGACATTTGCAGCACGTCTGCCTGCGTTGCACACTCCAACTAATTATAACTAAGCCATTATACTAGCACACACTCAGTGTACCTAGTGGCATCCTATACGTGGCTATTGGACTTTGCTATAGTCCCACTAGTGCCAAGACATTTGCAGCACGTCTGCCTGCGTTGCACACTCCAACTAATTATAACTAAGCCATTATACTAGCACACACTCAGTGTACCTAGTGGCATCCTATACGTGGCTATTGGACTTTGCTATAGTCCCACTAGTGCCAAGACATTTGCAGCACGTCTGCCTGCGTTGCACACTCCAACTAATTATAACTAAGCCATTATACTAGCACACACTCAGTGTACCTAGTGGCATCCTATACGTGGCTATTGGACTTTGCTATAGTCCCACTAGTGCCAAGACATTTGCAGCACGTCTGCCTGCGTTGCACACTCCAACTAATTATAACTAAGCCATTATACTAGCACACACTCAGTGTACCTAGTGGCATCCTATACGTGGCTATTGGACTTTGCTAAAGTCCCACTAGTGCCAAGACATTTGCAGCACGTCTGCCTGCGTTGCACACTCCAACTAATTATAACTAAGCCATTATACTAGCACACACTCAGTGTACCTAGTGGCATCCTATACGTGGCTATTGGACTTTGCTATAGTCCCACTAGTGCCAAGACATTTGCAGCACGTCTGCCTGCGTTGCACACTCCAACTAATTATAACTAAGCCATTATACTAGCACACACTCAGTGTACCTAGTGGCATCCTATACGTGGCTATTGGACTTTGCTATAGTCCCACTAGTGCCAAGACATTTGCAGCACGTCTGCCTGCGTTGCACACTCCAACTAATTATAACTAAGCCATTATACTAGCACACACTCAGTGTACCTAGTGGCATCCTATACGTGGCTATTGGACTTTGCAATAGTCCCACTAGTGCCAAGACATTTGCAGCACGTCTGCCTGCGTTGCACACTCCAACGAATTATAACTAAGTTACATTGTCAGGGATATTTATTCTTTATTATTCTGCTGTTAATAAAGCTAGACCACCACTGCAATCTTCACCACCTCTCAATTTTTACTACCACATTTTCAGTCCACAATCTTGTCGCAATCAACATGAGTGGCAAAATGACAGATGCTGGTGGAAAGGGGAAGAGGCGTGGTGGAAAAGGCAAAAAAGGTTTTGTCAGTGGGGAAGGTGCCAAAGCTCCATTATCATCTGCTGAAGATAGACCATCTACTAGCAAAAGTAAGATGTCTACTACTTATTGTGGACAATCCGATGTGCTCCCTTTTTTACGGACACGAACAAGAGGAACAAAGGTAGATGATGGGCAAAAAAGGAAAATGCTTGAATGGATCTCAAGTGGTCCAACAAGTGCCCTCTCAGCCACTTCAAGTACCGCATCCAAAAAACACCATTCCTCTGAGTTGTCATCCCAATCACACTTGATTTCTCCCAGCTCTGAAGTCTCCATCAGCCCTGCACAGTATGGTGGAACTGAGATGGCTGAGTCTGCAGAGCTGTTCAGTCACACTATAGCCTGGGAATCAGAGGTCTGCTCCCAAGCTACAGTGAGTACAGAACAGGAAATGGTCTGCAGTGATGCCCAGAACCTTTGTGACTCAGATTCAGGCCGTGAGGACCAAGTTTCTGAGCATAATGTTGACCCTTTGTCACAAACTGTAACACCTGTGGTTATAGACAATGAGGAACATACTGATGAAGATGAGACGCAGATACCCGATTGGGATGACAACTTAAATATTCGGTCAGGGCAAGAAGAGGCTCGGTCTGAGGGGGAGGGGAGTGCGAACACAACAATTGATGATGACGTTCTAGATCCCACCTACTGTCAACCCCCAGTCAGGCACTCGAGGAGGTCAACAGAGGCGGTGGAGGAGGATGCAACCGACGACGAAGTTACCTTGCGCCTTCCTGGACAGAGTCGGAGCACTGGTAGCACGTCTACAACTGCATCCTCAGCCACCACTCTGCCTATGAGCATTATTCGGGGTGGATCAACAGGTCGCATGGCCTCTAAGCCTTGCCTAGCCTGGGCCTTTTTTCACATCGAAAAAGATCGCCCAACTCATGTGATATGTAACATTTGTCATGATTCTGTTAGTAGAGGTCAAAACCTCAGCAGTTTGACAACTTCTTCCATGAATCGTCACATGAATAAATATCATAAGTCCCGGTGGAAAGCTCACCGTGCTGCAATGCCGGCTAGCGGAGCGAACCATCCACCGCCCGCCCCTTCCAGTGCATCCGCGCGCTCTTCATCTTCTAGGACTGTGGGGACAGCTGTCACACCTGTTTTTCCACGCAAAACTTCCACCACTGTAACCGCAACAGGCAGTTTGCTTGTAAGGTCGTCAGTTGGTTTGGAAGGGGAAACAAGTGAGTGTGTACAGCTCTCTCAGACATCGATAGCACCAACGTTGGATGAAGGCAACATCATGTCTCCGCCTGCACTTTCCTCACAAACCTGCATTTTTCCAGGGACACCCTACTCAACACCATCTACACACAGCAGCCAGATCTCTGTCCCTCAGATGTGGTCAAATAAAAGGCCACTTCCTCCGACCCATGACAAAGCTAAGAGGTTGACTCTATCCCTCTGTAAGCTGTTGGCTACCGAAATGCTGCCTTTCCGCCTAGTGGACACACAGGATTTTAGAGACCTTATGTCTGTCGCTGTGCCCCAGTACCAGATGCCTAGTCGCCACTACTTCTCTAAGAAAGGTGTGCCCGCGCTACACCAGCATGTCGCACACAACATCACCGCTTCCTTGAGAAACTCTGTGTGTGAACGGGTGCATTTCACCACCGATACTTGGACCAGTAAGCATGGACAGGGACGTTACATGTCGCTGACTGGGCACTGGGTAACTATGGTGATAGATGGTGAAGGGTCTGCTGCACAAGTCTTGCCGTCCCCACGACTTGTGTGTCAATCCTCTGTCTGTCCAAGTTCCGCCACAGCTTCTGCATCCTCCACCTCATCTGGGTCCTCCACCTCCGCCCCAAGCCTGCCTGGTCAGGCCACCAGCGTTCTCACTGCGCAGAAGGAATCACGCACGCCTCATTACTATGCTGGCAGCCGAGCGCAACGGCATCAGGCGGTCTTTAGCTTGACATGTCTTGGTAATAAGAGTCACACAGCTGAGGAGTTGTGGTCAGCTCTGCGGTCCGAGTTTAATAAATGGTTGTCTCCACTCGCCCTGCAGCCTGGTAAGGCCGTGTGCGACAATGCTGCAAACCTGGGTGCGGCCCTTCGCCTGGGCAAGGTGACACACGTACCTTGTATGGCTCACGTGTTGAACCTTGTCGTGCAGCAATTTTTAACACACTATCCCGGCCTAGATGGCCTTCTGAACAGGGCACGAAAACTGTCTGCTCACTTCCGGCGTTCAAGCGCCGCAGCTGAGCGACTTGCATCGCTACAGAAGTCTTCCGGCCTGCCGGTTCATCGCCTGAAATGCGATGTGGCGACACGCTGGAATTCAACTCTCCACATGTTACAGCGACTGTGGCAGCACCGCAGAGCCCTGGTGCAATACGTCATGACGTATAGCCTGGGCCAACGAGATGCAGAGGTGGGGCAGATCACCCTGATGGAGTGGTCTCAGATCAAGGACCTATGCACCCTTCTGCACAGTTTCGACATGGCGACGAATATGTTTAGCTCTGACAATGCCATTATCAGCATGACGATTCCAGTCATTTACATGCTGGAGCACACGCTAAACACTATTCGGAGTCAGGGGGTGGGACAACATGAAGGGGAGGAACTACAGGAGGATTCATATGTGCAAGGGACAACAACATCACCAAGGTCCAGACGTTCATCATCACCAACGCAGCAGGCATGGGACCATGGGGAACAGGGATCGACAAGGGCGCATAGTAGCAGGCGAAATGTTGAGCAAGGTGCAGGAGAACATGAAGAAATGGAGGACGAACTGTCCATGGACATGGAAGACTCAGCGGATGAGGGAGACCTTGGTCAAATTTCAGTTGAAAGAGGTTGGGGGAGATGTCAGAGGAAGAAAGAACGGGTAGCACCTCTATGCCACAAACACAGCGTGGACTTGGTCCGCATGGCTGCGCAAGACACATGAGTGCCTTTTTGTTGCACTACCTCCAACATGACAGTCGTATTGTCAAAATTAGAAGTGATGATGACTACTGGATTGCCACACTATTAGATCCCCGGTACAAGTCCAAATTTTGTGACATAATTCCAGCCATAGAATGGGACGCACGTATGCAGGAGTATCAGCAGAAGCTGTTACTCGATCTTAGCTCGGCTTTTCCACCAAACAACCGTGCAGGTGCAGGGAGGGAATCTCCCAGTTGTAACTTGACAAACATGGGACGGTCTCGTCATCTTCACCAGTCTACCCGTACCAGTAGGACCGTATCTGGTGCCGGTAACAGCAATTTTATGGAATCTTTTCATAATTTTTTTAGACCCTCTTTTGCAAGGCCACCAGAGACAACAAGTCTGACACATACTCAACGGCTGGAGAGGATGATACAGGAGTATCTCCAAATGAACATCGATGCCATGACTGTGCAACTGGAGCCTTGCTCCTTTTGGGCTTCAAACATAGAAAAATGGCCAGAGCTCTCCAGTTACGCCTTGGAGATTTTGTCGTGTCCAGCTGCCAGCGTTGTCTCTGAACGTGTCTTCAGTGCTGCTGGGTGTGTGCTGACAGATAAGCGCACGCGTCTGTCCAGTGACAATGTGGACAGACTGACGTTCATCAAAATGAACAAGTCATGGATCCAGAAGGAATTTACTACCCCTGTGTCATCCTGGGGAGAGTAAATGCTTGTGGATTTGGAATGTGCTTGATGCAAATCAAAACATCCTGTTTGCAACTAGGGCCCAAGTGCTGCCACTGATGGGGTGGGTGTCTGTGTGGCCCAATTTTTGGAAAAAAGGGAGACTCCGCTTGGAGTAACCCTTGCTTACATTGTTTTTAAAAGAAGCCAAGATGAACAAGTCATGGGTCAGCAAAGACTTTGCTACCTACCCCGGTGTCATCCTGGGGACGGTTAATTATGGGGTATTTTTGAATGTGATTGATGCAAATCAAAACATCCTGTTTGCAACTAGGGCCCAAGTGCTGCCACTGATGGGGTGGGTGTCTGTGTGGCCCAATTTTTTGAAAAAAAGGGAGACTCCGCTTGGAGTAACCCTTGCTTGATGTGTTTTTAAAAGAAACCAAGATGAACAGAGCTGGGATCAGCAAAGACTTTGCTACCTACCCCGGTGTCATCCTGGGGACGGATAAGAATGGCGTATTTTTGAATGTGCTTGATGCAAATCAAAACATCCTGTTTGCAACTAGGGCCCAAGTGCTGCCACTGATGGGGTGGGTGTCTGTGTGGCCCAATTTTTGGAAAAAAAGGGAGACTCCGCTTGGAGTAACCCTTGCTTGATGTGTTTTTAAAAGAAGCCAAGATGAACAGAGCTGGGATCAGCAAAGACTTTGCTACCTACCCCGGTGTCATCCTGGGGACGGATAAGAATGGCGTATTTTTGAATGTGCTTGATGCAAATCAAAACATCCTGTTTGCAACTAGGGCCCAAGTGCTGCCACTGATGGGGTGGGTGTCTGTGTGGCCCAATTTTTGGAAAAAAGGGAGACTCCGCTTGGAGTAACCCTTGCTTACATTGTTTTTAAAAGAAGCCAAGATGAACAAGTCATGGGTCAGCAAAGACTTTGCTACCTACCCCGGTGTCATCCTGGGGACGGTTAATTATGGGGTATTTTTGAATGTGATTGATGCAAATCAAAACATCCTGTTTGCAACTAGGGCCCAAGTGCTGCCACTGATGGGGTGGGTGTCTGTGTGGCCCAATTTTTGGAAAAAAAGGGAGACTCCGCTTGGAGTAACCCTTGCTTGATGTGTTTTTAAAAGAAGCCAAGATGAACAGAGCTGGGATCAGGAAAGACTTTGCTACCTACCCCGGTGTCATCCTGGGGACGGATAAGAATGGCGTATTTTTGAATGTGCTTGATGCAAATCAAAACATCCTGTTTGCAACTAGGGCCCAAGTGCTGCCACTGATGGGGTGGGTGTCTGTGTGGCCCAATTTTTGGAAAAAAAGGGAGACTCCGCTTGGAGTAACCCTTGCTTGATGTGTTTTTAAAAGAAGCCAAGATGAACAGAGCTGGGATCAGCAAAGACTTTGCTACCTACCCCGGTGTCATCCTGGGGACGGATAAGAATGGCGTATTTTTGAATGTGCTTGATGCAAATCAAAACATCCTGTTTGCAACTAGGGCCCAAGTGCTGCCACTGATGGGGTGGGTGTCTGTGTGGCCCAATTTTTGGAAAAAAAGGGAGACTCCGCTTGGAGTAACCCTTGCTTGATGTGTTTTTAAAAGAAGCCAAGATGAACAGAGCTGGGATCAGCAAAGACTTTGCTACCTACCCCGGTGTCATCCTGGGGACGGATAAGAATGGCGTATTTTTGAATGTGCTTGATGCAAATCAAAACATCCTGTTTGCAACTAGGGCCCAAGTGCTGCCACTGATGGGGTGGGTGTCTGTGTGGCCCAATTTTTGGAAAAAAAAGGGAGACTCCGCTTGGAGTAACCCTTGCTTGATGTGTTTTTAAAAGAAGCCAAGATGAACAGAGCTGGGATCAGCAAAGACTTTGCTACCTACCCCGGTGTCATCCTGGGGACGGATAAGAATGGCGTATTTTTGAATGTGCTTGATGCAAATCAAAACATCCTGTTTGCAACTAGGGCCCAAGTGCTGCCACTGATGGGGTGGGTGTCTGTGTGGCCCAATTTTTGGAAAAAAGGGAGACTCCGCTTGGAGTAACCCTTGCTTACATTGTTTTTAAAAGAAGCCAAGATGAACAAGTCATGGGTCAGCAAAGACTTTGCTACCTACCCCGGTGTCATCCTGGGGACGGTTAATTATGGGGTATTTTTGAATGTGATTGATGCAAATCAAAACATCCTGTTTGCAACTAGGGCCCAAGTGCTGCCACTGATGGGGTGGGTGTCTGTGTGGCCCAATTTTTGGAAAAAAAGGGAGACTCCGCTTGGAGTAACCCTTGCTTGATGTGTTTTTAAAAGAAGCCAAGATGAACAGAGCTGGGATCAGGAAAGACTTTGCTACCTACCCCGGTGTCATCCTGGGGACGGATAAGAATGGCGTATTTTTGAATGTGCTTGATGCAAATCAAAACATCCTGTTTGCAACTAGGGCCCAAGTGCTGCCACTGATGGGGTGGGTGTCTGTGTGGCCCAATTTTTGGAAAAAAAGGGAGACTCCGCTTGGAGTAACCCTTGCTTGATGTGTTTTTAAAAGAAGCCAAGATGAACAGAGCTGGGATCAGCAAAGACTTTGCTACCTACCCCGGTGTCATCCTGGGGACGGATAAGAATGGCGTATTTTTGAATGTGCTTGATGCAAATCAAAACATCCTGTTTGCAACTAGGGCCCAAGTGCTGCCACTGATGGGGTGGGTGTCTGTGTGGCCCAATTTTTGGAAAAAAAGGGAGACTCCGCTTGGAGTAACCCTTGCTTGATGTGTTTTTAAAAGAAGCCAAGATGAACAGAGCTGGGATCAGCAAAGACTTTGCTACCTACCCCGGTGTCATCCTGGGGACGGATAAGAATGGCGTATTTTTGAATGTGCTTGATGCAAATCAAAACATCCTGTTTGCAACTAGGGCCCAAGTGCTGCCACTGATGGGGTGGGTGTCTGTGTGGCCCAATTTTTGGAAAAAAGGGAGACTCCGCTTGGAGTAACCCTTGCTTGATGTGTTTTTAAAAGAAGCCAAGATGAACAGAGCTGGGATCAGGAAAGACTTTGCTACCTACCCCGGTGTCATCCTGGGGACGGATAAGAATGGCGTATTTTTGAATGTGCTTGATGCAAATCAAAACATCCTGTTTGCAACTAGGGCCCAAGTGCTGCCACTGATGGGGTGGGTGTCTGTGTGGCCCAATTTTTGGAAAAAAAGGGAGACTCCGCTTGGAGTAACCCTTGCTTGATGTGTTTTTAAAAGAAGCCAAGATGAACAGAGCTGGGATCAGCAAAGACTTTGCTACCTACCCCGGTGTCATCCTGGGGACGGATAAGAATGGCGTATTTTTGAATGTGCTTGATGCAAATCAAAACATCCTGTTTGCAACTAGGGCCCAAGTGCTGCCACTGATGGGGTGGGTGTCTGTGTGGCCCAATTTTTGGAAAAAAAGGGAGACTCCGCTTGGAGTAACCCTTGCTTGATGTGTTTTTAAAAGAAGCCAAGATGAACAGAGCTGGGATCAGCAAAGACTTTGCTACCTACCCCGGTGTCATCCTGGGGACGGATAAGAATGGCGTATTTTTGAATGTGCTTGATGCAAATCAAAACATCCTGTTTGCAACTAGGGCCCAAGTGCTGCCACTGATGGGGTGGGTGTCTGTGTGGCCCAATTTTTGGAAAAAAGGGAGACTCCGCTTGGAGTAACCCTTGCTTACATTGTTTTTAAAAGAAGCCAAGATGAACAAGTCATGGGTCAGCAAAGACTTTGCTACCTACCCCGGTGTCATCCTGGGGACGGTTAATTATGGGGTATTTTTGAATGTGATTGATGCAAATCAAAACATCCTGTTTGCAACTAGGGCCCAAGTGCTGCCACTGATGGGGTGGGTGTCTGTGTGGCCCAATTTTTGGAAAAAAAGGGAGACTCCGCTTGGAGTAACCCTTGCTTGATGTGTTTTTAAAAGAAGCCAAGATGAACAGAGCTGGGATCAGGAAAGACTTTGCTACCTACCCCGGTGTCATCCTGGGGACGGATAAGAATGGCGTATTTTTGAATGTGCTTGATGCAAATCAAAACATCCTGTTTGCAACTAGGGCCCAAGTGCTGCCACTGATGGGGTGGGTGTCTGTGTGGCCCAATTTTTGGAAAAAAAGGGAGACTCCGCTTGGAGTAACCCTTGCTTGATGTGTTTTTAAAAGAAGCCAAGATGAACAGAGCTGGGATCAGCAAAGACTTTGCTACCTACCCCGGTGTCATCCTGGGGACGGATAAGAATGGCGTATTTTTGAATGTGCTTGATGCAAATCAAAACATCCTGTTTGCAACTAGGGCCCAAGTGCTGCCACTGATGGGGTGGGTGTCTGTGTGGCCCAATTTTTGGAAAAAAAGGGAGACTCCGCTTGGAGTAACCCTTGCTTGATGTGTTTTTAAAAGAAGCCAAGATGAACAGAGCTGGGATCAGCAAAGACTTTGCTACCTACCCCGGTGTCATCCTGGGGACGGATAAGAATGGCGTATTTTTGAATGTGCTTGATGCAAATCAAAACATCCTGTTTGCAACTAGGGCCCAAGTGCTGCCACTGATGGGGTGGGTGTCTGTGTGGCCCAATTTTTGGAAAAAAAAGGGAGACTCCGCTTGGAGTAACCCTTGCTTGATGTGTTTTTAAAAGAAGCCAAGATGAACAGAGCTGGGATCAGCAAAGACTTTGCTACCTACCCCGGTGTCATCCTGGGGACGGATAAGAATGGCGTATTTTTGAATGTGCTTGATGCAAATCAAAACATCCTGTTTGCAACTAGGGCCCAAGTGCTGCCACTGATGGGGTGGGTGTCTGTGTGGCCCAATTTTTGGAAAAAAGGGAGACTCCGCTTGGAGTAACCCTTGCTTACATTGTTTTTAAAAGAAGCCAAGATGAACAAGTCATGGGTCAGCAAAGACTTTGCTACCTACCCCGGTGTCATCCTGGGGACGGTTAATTATGGGGTATTTTTGAATGTGATTGATGCAAATCAAAACATCCTGTTTGCAACTAGGGCCCAAGTGCTGCCACTGATGGGGTGGGTGTCTGTGTGGCCCAATTTTTGGAAAAAAAGGGAGACTCCGCTTGGAGTAACCCTTGCTTGATGTGTTTTTAAAAGAAGCCAAGATGAACAGAGCTGGGATCAGGAAAGACTTTGCTACCTACCCCGGTGTCATCCTGGGGACGGATAAGAATGGCGTATTTTTGAATGTGCTTGATGCAAATCAAAACATCCTGTTTGCAACTAGGGCCCAAGTGCTGCCACTGATGGGGTGGGTGTCTGTGTGGCCCAATTTTTGGAAAAAAAGGGAGACTCCGCTTGGAGTAACCCTTGCTTGATGTGTTTTTAAAAGAAGCCAAGATGAACAGAGCTGGGATCAGCAAAGACTTTGCTACCTACCCCGGTGTCATCCTGGGGATGGATAAGAATGGCGTATTTTTGAATGTGCTTGATGCAAATCAAAACATCCTGTTTGCAACTAGGGCCCAAGTGCTGCCACTGATGGGGTGGGTGTCTGTGTGGCCCAATTTTTGGAAAAAAAGGGAGACTCCGCTTGGAGTAACCCTTGCTTGATGTGTTTTTAAAAGAAGCCAAGATGAACAGAGCTGGGATCAGCAAAGACTTTGCTACCTACCCCGGTGTCATCCTGGGGACGGATAAGAATGGCGTATTTTTGAATGTGCTTGATGCAAATCAAAACATCCTGTTTGCAACTAGGGCCCAAGTGCTGCCACTGATGGGGTGGGTGTCTGTGTGGCCCAATTTTTGGAAAAAAAAGGGAGACTCCGCTTGGAGTAACCCTTGCTTGATGTGTTTTTAAAAGAAGCCAAGATGAACAGAGCTGGGATCAGCAAAGACTTTGCTACCTACCCCGGTGTCATCCTGGGGACGGATAAGAATGGCGTATTTTTGAATGTGCTTGATGCAAATCAAAACATCCTGTTTGCAACTAGGGCCCAAGTGCTGCCACTGATGGGGTGGGTGTCTGTGTGGCCCAATTTTTGGAAAAAAGGGAGACTCCGCTTGGAGTAACCCTTGCTTACATTGTTTTTAAAAGAAGCCAAGATGAACAAGTCATGGGTCAGCAAAGACTTTGCTACCTACCCCGGTGTCATCCTGGGGACGGTTAATGATGGGGTATTTTTGAATGTGATTGATGCAAATCAAAACATCCTGTTTGCAACTAGGGCCCAAGTGCTGCCACTGATGGGGTGGGTGTCTGTGTGGCCCAATTTTTGGAAAAAAAGGGAGACTCCGCTTGGAGTAACCCTTGCTTGATGTGTTTTTAAAAGAAGCCAAGATGAACAGAGCTGGGATCAGGAAAGACTTTGCTACCTACCCCGGTGTCATCCTGGGGACGGATAAGAATGGCGTATTTTTGAATGTGCTTGATGCAAATCAAAACATCCTGTTTGCAACTAGGGCCCAAGTGCTGCCACTGATGGGGTGGGTGTCTGTGTGGCCCAATTTTTGGAAAAAAAGGGAGACTCCGCTTGGAGTAACCCTTGCTTGATGTGTTTTTAAAAGAAGCCAAGATGAACAGAGCTGGGATCAGCAAAGACTTTGCTACCTACCCCGGTGTCATCCTGGGGACGGATAAGAATGGCGTATTTTTGAATGTGCTTGATGCAAATCAAAACATCCTGTTTGCAACTAGGGCCCAAGTGCTGCCACTGATGGGGTGGGTGTCTGTGTGGCCCAATTTTTGGAAAAAAAGGGAGACTCCGCTTGGAGTAACCCTTGCTTGATGTGTTTTTAAAAGAAGCCAAGATGAACAGAGCTGGGATCAGCAAAGACTTTGCTACCTACCCCGGTGTCATCCTGGGGACGGATAAGAATGGCGTATTTTTGAATGTGCTTGATGCAAATCAAAACATCCTGTTTGCAACTAGGGCCCAAGTGCTGCCACTGATGGGGTGGGTGTCTGTGTGGCCCAATTTTTGGAAAAAAGGGAGACTCCGCTTGGAGTAACCCTTGCTTGATGTGTTTTTAAAAGAAGCCAAGATGAACAGAGCTGGGATCAGGAAAGACTTTGCTACCTACCCCGGTGTCATCCTGGGGACGGATAAGAATGGCGTATTTTTGAATGTGCTTGATGCAAATCAAAACATCCTGTTTGCAACTAGGGCCCAAGTGCTGCCACTGATGGGGTGGGTGTCTGTGTGGCCCAATTTTTGGAAAAAAAGGGAGACTCCGCTTGAAGTAACCCTTGCTTGATGTGTTTTTAAAAGAAGCCAAGATGAACAGAGCTGGGATCAGCAAAGACTTTGCTACCTACCCCGGTGTCATCCTGGGGACGGATAAGAATGGCGTATTTTTGAATGTGCTTGATGCAAATCAAAACATCCTGTTTGCAACTAGGGCCCAAGTGCTGCCACTGATGGGGTGGGTGTCTGTGTGGCCCAATTTTTGGAAAAAAAGGGAGACTCCGCTTGGAGTAACCCTTGCTTGATGTGTTTTTAAAAGAAGCCAAGATGAACAGAGCTGGGATCAGGAAAGACTTTGCTACCTACCCCGGTGTCATCCTGGGGACGGATAAGAATGGTGTATTTTTGAATGTGCTTGATGCAAATCAAAACATCCTGTTTGCAACTAGGGCCCAAGTGCTGCCACTGATGGGGTGGGTGTCTGTGTGGCCCAATTTTTGGAAAAAAAGGGAGACTCCGCTTGGAGTAACCCTTGCTTGATGTGTTTTTAAAAGAAGCCAAGATGAACAGAGCTGGGATCAGCAAAGACTTTGCTACCTACCCCGGTGTCATCCTGGGGACGGATAAGAATGGCGTATTTTTGAATGTGCTTGATGCAAATCAAAACATCCTGTTTGCAACTAGAGCCCAAGTGCTGCCACTGATGGGGTGGGTGTCTGTGTGGCCCAATTTTTGGAAAAAAAGGGAGACTCCGCTTGGAGTAACCCTTGCTTGATGTGTTTTTAAAAGAAGCCAAGATGAACAGAGCTGGGATCAGGAAAGACTTTGCTACCTACCCCGGTGTCATCCTGGGGACGGATAAGAATGGCGTATTTTTGAATGTGCTTGATGCAAATCAAAACATCCTGTTTGCAACTAGGGCCCAAGTGCTGCCACTGATGGGGTGGGTGTCTGTGTGGCCCAATTTTTGGAAAAAAAGGGAGACTCCGCTTGGAGTCACCTTGCGGTGTTTTACATGATTTTAGAAGGGCGTGCCATGCCTATATCTGTGTGTCCTCCTCTTTTTCCTTGTCCAGCTGTTTTGTTTTCGCATGAGTATATGTCCTTGTCACTTTCCAATGTGTTTGAGTTGTTTGTCACCTTTAGGACACCTTTGAGGGTGTTTTCTAGGTGTTTTTCTGTGTTTGTGATTGCCTGCCATTGTTTCCTATGCAGTTCGAGTTCGGTTCGTCGAACGTTCGACGAACCGAACTCGAACGGGAGGTCCGTTCGGCGAACCAACCTCGAGCCGAACCGCGACCGGTTCGTTCATCTCTACTGCTAAGAGCTCAAAGAGGAGAGCGGACAACAACTGACTTCAGGAAAACTGGGTTTATATTAGAAGTATGCAAAACGGTCAGTGCTAATTGCACACTCACACTTAGTAAACAACCGTGGAGTCAAAGCGGCCACACTACAGTAGAAAATAAAGCGCCAGTTAACAAACAGAAGGACAGATGCAGCGGAGACACCGCACGCACACCTATGCTGTAGCAGCTGCTACAAATCATAAGGTTTAGGTCAGCAGTTCTCCTAACTAGCGCTGCCGCCTAATAAAGTAAAAGGCAATAAGATAACAGTTTTCTTAACCAGCATTGTTATACAGTTAGAGGTGACGCAGGCTCTGATATAGCAGTAGCTTCACCAGCACTGTCAGTGCCACTGTAAAAGATAAAGCAACAGTTTGCTTTGACAGCGCTGACACCAGCTATAATTATTAAGTAGCGGATTTAGTAGAGAGACCTGCCTAAAGAACCTCTCACCGCAAGGAAAGAAAAGACTGAGCGCCGTCCCGGCATTGGCAGCATCCTAATATAAATTAAGCACTGCCTAGCCTCAGCTCATGCTCCAATCAGCGTAGCCAATGTCCACAAGCAGGCAATAACCAATCCGGGGATGCCACGTCATGCACATTCACAGTGGCCAAAGAGTCAGACTTAGAAAAAGACTCGGCCCGAGCATTTGCACATGCCCGCTTTCCTCCCTTGGAATCTGGCAACCATACATCCACACGAAACAGAGAAGAGGATTGAGCCAAATGCTGCAAACGGTGCCGAGGTGGAACTATACCCGCAGATTGAGCCTCGGGCAGTGGAGAGGCAGCAGGCACCCTGACTCTGACCCAAGAAGGCAGATACCTCTTCCATATAACCCTAACACCAGGGCTAGCGTCCGAGTATATTTTTTTAAAATAAAGTATTTGTGTCTAGATATTTTTTCTTTTAACTTACTGGGTTAGTAATAAGGGGTGTCTGAGAGATACCTTCCAATTACTAACACCAGGGATTGATGCCAGCTTACACTACACAGCTGACAGCAACCTTAAATATCATTACTCCGATTGTCATCGCATCAGGGCAATCAGAAAGAGCTGTGGTGAAGTGCCAGAAGTGGCATATCTAATGTGATGCTCCACTTCTGTGGCAGCAGAGGGATAGAATTTTTAGTCTGGGAAGGGTCCAATAACCATGGACCTTCACAACCTGATAATTTCAGCCCGCAGCTGTCTAATTTACCTTTGCTGGTTATAAAAAATAGGGGAACTCGACATTGATTTTTTTTATTTATTCATTTATATACACACGGGGCACATAGATATCCATCAGATATATAATTAGTGCCTTGCGTGTGTAGTTTACGGTACTTGTTAATAAATAAATAAATAAATGAATGAATGAAAACAGCAATGTGGTGTCCCTCCTGTTTCTGATAATTAGCCAAAGTAAATCAGACTACCATAGCCTGGTATAATCAAACTTGGAAGGTCTGGGAACCCCACAGCAGCCCCAGAAATGATGCATCCATTAGATGAGCCACTTCTGCCACTTTGCCCGGCTTTTCCTGAATTGCCCTGGTGCAGTGGCAATCGGGGTTGATATCCTGCCCGTTTCAGTACTGATCCCCTCCAGCCTATCTCCAGTAATGACTCAATCCTGCCAGGCCCCTGTACCCGCTACAGCCTGCCTGCCCTTCTGTACGTGCATCCATAACCCTTGGGGTGGCTGCTGCAGTGCCTGGGATAGCCCTGAAGTGGTACCTTGAGTCTACTCGCAGCCCACTCCATCATCACCATCAGAGGTTCTAATGAAAACCGGGAAGACACTTAGTCATGTGTCTTCAGGGTTAGCCCAGCTCACAACGTAGTGGGTCCACACCCGCTAGCGCAACAGTTTGCTCAGGCCATGGACCCACTGGCTTCAATCCTCCTCCACCCTCAGAACTAGTTCAAGAGATGACTAATCAACCATAACAGCAGGATCAAATCATAACCTTCTTGCGGTCAGTGAACCTTCATTTGAACGCTTAGATGCCACCATTTCTCCATCACCGACACCTGTTGTAACAACCTTGACACCTATTACTTAGCCTGTAATATTTGTACCTGGAGCTGGTCAATGTCTCTCCACCCCACCACGATTTGACGGTGAACCTAAACAATGCTGAGTGTTCATTAATCAGTGGTCGCTGTACCTTGAACTACTGTTCCACCAATACACCTCTGACTGGGCCCAACTGGCCTTTTTAATGTCCCATCTGGGAGGAGAGGTTGGATCAATCCCCTATGGGAGAGAAGAAATCTTATCACTTTCGAAATTCAGAGCTTCTTGGGGGGCCTTCCACAAGGCTGTTGATGATCCGAGTCATGTTTCTTCTGCAGAATCCTCCCATTTTTGTTAGATTTCAGCTGTCTCATATTGCCCCCATCTGTTACTTGTCACAAGTAAGTTTGCACGAGCATCACATGATTGAAACAAAGTTGCTTACCCACAATTTTGGAAAGGTGCCATTTTTAAAGTTTTGTGTAAAATTATGTCCAATTTGCTTTTTTTCTCAGTTTTTTTGTGTTGTTCCAGCACACACAAAGGAAATAAACATGTATAACAAAATGTGTAATTACAATAATTTTCTGTGAGAAATACATTTTTTGAACAATTTCAAGGATGCCAACTCTTTCATCCATGACTGTAATTGAGGAAGAAAGTTACCTCATGTTATGTCAATTAGGTATGCAGTGCATAGCGTATGTAGGTTAGTGCATTTAGAAAACAGTGAATAAAAAAGCACATTTATAGCAATTTTATTGTTTACCCAATGACGCAAACCAAAAAGGGTTTTTTGTCCAGATCACTGGAAATGCACTTGTCATTTGTATGATGAAGCAGAAATCCAATTGTATTGTTCAGCAAATGAATGGTCCTATAGACAGAAACATGCTTGGTAAACATCTGAGAAATAAGAAAATGACTGTTTTTACACAGGCCTAGCAAAAATCCTGACTTGAACTCGGCAATAACGCTATATCATAACCTGAAATGAACAGAGCATTCATATCAGCATGACTATAGTATGTGTCAGAATAGAATGAATCCTGCAGTAAACTAAAATGACTCAATAGCAATACTAAAGATGGATATCAAATAAGAAATATATTGCTAGCAATTACATTACAACCAAAAATAAACATAGGGAAAAATTATTTCCTCCTATGGCTTAATAACTGTATTACAGATAAGAAAATAAATTACTGTTTACTTTGGTTCCTTTGTCTAAAATCACAATTTCATTATACAATTTATATTACCGTACTTCTTTATGCTATAATAAGCTGCAATTGATTTATACAGAACAATACAATACCAGGAAATGGTATGTAGCAAGAATGGCCAAGGTGGTCTTGTATTCCTGCCCCCGAAGACACCAATAGCATCTATGTCTTGTAATGTGATTTCTCATGCATAGTGATAAGGTATAGGATTATTATGTAGGCACACTGGGTAATGTTGCTAATGCATAGTAACGTGATAGTGTTTGCATAACAATGTAAGGTGTAGCAGAGTTATGTAAAGGATGTTTACTGAAGATGAGCGCGCGTGCTCGCCACTGTTCGATACTCGATCGAGCACTGGGGCGCGTTGGTACACTCATTACCCAATCAAGTATAGTGGGTGCTCAAGCGCCATGCTTGATTTCCCGCTCTGCATGTATTGCGGCTGTTAGACAGCCAATCAAAATGTGGGGATTGCCTGCCATACACGGTAATACCAGAGCCACATTGTCTACTGGCATTACTATGATTGATCAACTAAATTACATCATGGAGTCTTATATAGGGCCAGTGACAAGATGCTTAGCTCACTTTCCTATGGAAGCAGTTCAGGGAGTGGTGATCTAGGATTAGAAGTTGACAAAAGCAAAGTAATGTTACACCCCCTAAATATTATATCCTTGCATGCTTTTACGTGGCACTAAAAGATGTTTAGTATAGTTTAACCAAGTAAATAAATAATTTTAAAAAACAACATAGGGTTGCTCCTATTTTTAATAACCAGAAAAATTAAAGCACATATCTGCGGGCTTATATTATCAGACTCAGAAGGTCCATGGTTATTGAGTCCTTCCTAGCTTAAAAAAAACAGCTAGCTCCAGAAGTGATGCCTCACATTATATTAACCAACTCCGGTGCTTCGCCATGGCTCTTACCAATTGCCCTGGTGAAGTGGCAATTGGGGTAATGGTAGTTGGGATTGATGTCAGCTATGTAGTGTGAGCTGGCATCAAGTCCTGGTGTTAGTATTGGAGAGGTGCCTGTTTAGACACCACCATTACTAAACCAAAAAGTTAAAAGAAAAAGACACACAAATATTTTTTTTTAAAAAACATACCCTGACTCTTGCACTGGTTCACTAATTTTATATATATATAATTATATATATATATATATATATATATATATATATATATATATATATATAAAAACATGCAGATTTATCTACAAATGGAAATTGAAAGACAAAAAAATGGAAATAAACACAATATGCTGTCCATCATTCACCAATTTATTATTAACAAATAATATCCACAGCTGCAACATAGTCCATGGCATTCTTAAGTTGTCCTGTCCATTGATTCAGTGGTACAGCCTTTGAAACTTCGTTTTTAGACCGACACCTCATAGGTTACTCTCTTTAAGGCTGTCGTGCGCCATGGACAGCTGGGGGCCCACTTGTGGTCGGCACGAGCAGGTCAGCCTCTTTTCTGCGGCCCTCTGGCAGATTTCCGGGGACCGCAGACAGTGCTGCAGCAGGAAGTCGCACTTTGCTGGCTGCCGGCCCTTTAACCCCATCAAGCACGCACCCGCAGCATTCACGGCTGAATCCTGTGTCCACATGCATTGCAGGCTGGTGTTCATCTGTAGGCAGAGCTACCGTGCAATGAGCTACTGTGACACAGATGAAGAGGAGTGCCTGCTGACCTTCAGCATCCTCCAGTGCTACCTGCATGTGCCCCCAGTGTCCCCAGTATAGGTATGACCCAGGCTCCAGCATCACGCAGTACATGTGTGGCGTCCTGTGGTTGGTTGCCACAGATAATAATTGCATGTATATTTCCATCTGTATGACATGTGTTAGAGTCGTGCTCTTACTCTCTCTCAGGTAGATGTGGTCGATCGGCCGATTCTGAGTGTGACGCTTCAACACACCAAGACAAGACAAGTCCGTAGTGTATCAAATAACAATGTTTTTAATAGCAAAAATGGGAAGGTTTTATACCTTCCAAGCTGATTACAAGACATGTGATATAATTGCACAATCTTAGGTGGATTCCAAATATAGTCATTAGACCAAGGCCAATCTTTGTTATACTAACAAAGGACAGTATTTCCTTGGGCTCCAAGGAAATACTTGAACACATAACCACCACATAAGGGAGCACAGTGTCTCAAGGCTATAATGGATATATTTATCATAGCAAAAGCTGGAAGGATACAAAGGTTTTAAGGGATGTGATAAGTATGCTGCCAAGTCTCATTAAACAATAAGACATATTTTGGGATTAGAGACACAATTAATCAGACTCTGGAATACAAACAGAATATTCCAAGAAAGGCACATACTTATAAGGGGATAACAATTCTAGGAAACCAAGTTATCACCATAGCAAATAGTAGATGTGGAATAGAACATCAATTACTCATATACTTGGTTATACAAAACTTATATAAGCAGACAAAGTGGTGAACAGGACAAAATGGCTTCTCTAACAATTCCCCTCTTTTGATTAATTATGTTCTATCTTAGCTGTCCCTCCTATAGGGTAGACCGCAGAGTCTTGTCCTACTTCACAATACACAAGGCTTTCCCTACGCGCATCATGGGGTCCTGCCATTCAAACGTGCTCTGTGGGATCGGCCTACGTTTCCCTATACCCATCCTATCTACTCATCCTAGAGGGGAATATATTTATGGCTATATAGTATAATATTGTATATATGTATTACCAGTTTATTCATTATATAAATGTGATATATATATATATATATATATATTTGTGTAATTCGTGTAGTGTGTTTATATATCACACACTTTATGGTGTTTTACACAGTATTAAAGTTCTCTTTCTGTTGATGCTCTTGCATCTCGTGGTCAATCGATTCCATAGGACTTCCACAGTAGGCACAGTCTGTCAAGTCCACCAGGGTTTCCCTGTTGCATATCATGCATCTGCATCTCTTTGTGGTTGTCAGAGTCATCATTACTTGAGTTTGAAGTGATTCAGTATCAATAGCTTTTCCCTTTTTGAGTTCGTATTTTCCTGAAAAACAGTTACAATTAGCTCCTAGAATTTTCTTCACAAGCATTACAAACAATTTTACCAACACTGCAATTACTAATATTATAAATGCTCCTTGAATGACATAGTGTATTATCCCTGTGATCCATCCGCCTACACTTTTGAATAAATTCAGTGGGTTTAACCAGGAAAGCCATGAGGGGAAGGGTAGTTCACCCAGTGCATTGGCCTCCTTAAATCCCTTTTTCAATCTCTCTGCTTGGTTTATGTCATGTGTAACCTGCATCAGTCCTTCAGGGTTTATGAAGTGACAACATGAAGGTCCTACCACCTGACAGAAGCCTCCACTAGAAGCAGTGAGATAATCAAGTACCATCGAGTGTTGATTGGTAATGATGATGAGCTGTTTTGTGTAGGCTGATTCTATATTTATAGCATCAAACAATAGATCAGTCACATTATCAAAAATATCTCCTAGTTCTTGAATCATTTGGGCATTTCTCATTGTTCCCAACATTACTCCTAATGGACCTGTCAGTACTATTCCTGCCTGAGCATACCATGGTGTACTAAACAAATGCTTCTGTGTCTGTTTACTAGATTTTGTGTCAGTATCACGTTTTGCAAGCATGTGTTGAGGAATATTTTTATATGGGAAATCATCCTCACTCCATACCCAAGTTGCAGGTTCCAATCTGGCCAATGTACAAGTTCCCTCTGCCCCCTTTGGGATCCATCTATAAGCCTTTTCCCCACAAACAATGTAAATACCTTTTGGAAGTTCAAACTGATATTCACTTAGTAACGCCATTACTACTGATACAAATCGCAAAGTCTCATCATACAAACACCAAGAATCTTCTAAGTCAGTGGTTACTGTTCTATAAAACTGAAAGGGCATACAGTATGGTTCTTTATCAATGGCTATTGACATCTCTGCTGCTCCATCACCCAATTGCCCTTCTTCAACTTCCTCACTCATATATATTGCACTGCGATTTGCACAAGTATCAGTGTCACCATGTTCGAATCTATAGGCTCTGGTCCAGTTTGTTTCATGTATGTATCTTTGTAGGGATATACAAGGTGGCCTGGTACAGTACGAATTCTTTCTTGGGGCATAACTTCTTATTTCAAAACTAACTTTTAGCATTTGATTGGGTACCTGCCCCAGATTCCTTTGAGTTGTCTCCTTACTCATCCAGGACCCATCATTCTCTTTAAATTCAAAAATTTCGTCCTTATTTTTACCTCTGCCTTCTGATTTTGTTAAATTTACCTGAAACCAAGGTTGTTTTGCCCACCCCGTTATAGGTAAAGGTGCAGAAGTTTTACTTTGCTGATCATTTAATTCTAAAGCATGCATCCTCCAACACCTTGAACCCATTAATTCATCCTCTGATATGGGGGTCACAAAATAAGGCATTGTTTTTCCTGCAATAGGTGCATGTGAGCATAACCAACAGTTTGACAGATTACGAACTCTTGTTATATAATCATGATACATTACAAATTTATTGTCCCATTGTTTAGGTGCCTCATCCCACTGTGAGTCACTTTGTTTTATTACTTCTTGCTGCTGCAATACAGCCCTTTCCCATACCTTAGGGGTATCATCACTATTTATTCCTGAAAGGAAAACAACATATAGAAAGAGAAGCAGTACACGATACTTCCCTAATGTCATTTCTTTAATCTTTGTGAACCCTCTTGCAGTGGGATGCATGGATCCAAATGTCTTTTCCCTCGACTTTTACTGAAGTTGGGGTAATGAGTTGGACTTGGTATGGTCCCTCAAATCTAGGATCCAAGCTTTTCCTCACGTGCTTCCGGATTACCACCCAATCTCCTGGCTTAAGGGAATGTGTACCTTCCAAGGAGGAGGGATCTGGAATGGAACTGAAAACACGTTTATGAATTTGATGCAACACATTTTGCAAAGATTGTACATACGTTGTCATATTAGAGTGCAATGCCTGCAACTGTTGAGGAAAATATAAACCAGTTTTTGGTGGTCCTCCAAACAATACCTCATATGGACTTAACCCAGTCTTTTTGTTTGGGGTGACCCTGACTGAGTACAATGCTAATGTTTCGCCCGAGGACCAGGGGGTACTCAGATCCGGGCCACAGAGTCACTTCTGTGGGTATCACGGTAGCGTGACCCGGTCTGTGATCCCAGGCTCCACAGTAAAAGGGGATTTGGGTAAGGGAGATTGTCCGTGACGCCACCCACGGTTGTGGTGAGGTTGGAACACCACCGCTGCTTTGGACGGGGATCCCGGGAGCGATGGTATGGGGCAGCTAGATGTTATTTCTCCCCTCCGTGGGTAGGGGGTTGGTTGTCCCGGGGCCCGGTGATGGGGTAAGCAGGGAGCAGGGCGCAGTGCGGTGCCCGAGGGCACGGGTGTACTCACAAGAAAGTCACACGGAGTCACTGGTGAACTAAGAATTGCCGGTGTCCGCGGCCTCCGGTACGGGGGTGTTAGTGTCCCACACACGGTGCAGCAGCCCTTGTTGTTCCTTCCCTGCAGTCAAGTGCCTTTTTCTCCTCTCTCTTCCTCTTTCTCCTCAGCCGGGAACGGGGAATCTACTCCCCTGTAGTGATCCGGGTACCCAGGTACCGAGGGGCCACCGCCCTGCTCCGGCTACCTGTTCTGGCCCCTTCCTCACTACGGCCTGCCCCGGCCCTTTTGGAGAACGCTTCACTCCCAGCCTGGGAGCTACCACTCCAGACTTCTGTCCTGTCTGCTCTCCACACACTCTCTGCTCCAGCCCCTCCCCTCTCCTCTGCTTTTCTCTTACACTGGGGGCTGTGGTTTGTCTGGCTGCACCAGTGTGAAATCAGATTACCAAGGAGGATTAACTCTTTCTGTGACAACCTGGCTGTGCCAGGGCGTCACACTAATGGAAGGCATTCTGTCCACGGCTTTCCCGTTTCTGCCATGGCCTTTTGGATCTTTGATTTCAGAGTTCCATTTAACCTTTCAACCTTTCCACTGCTCTGTGGATGATAAGGATCATGAAAGGCCTGCTCTATTCTTAGAGCTTGCATAACCTCTTGACAGACCTGTGAGGTGAAGTGACTGCCTCTGTCACTCTCTATGACCTCTGGTACTCCATACCTGCATATTACCTCAGAGATCATTTTTTTTGCAACTGTTCGCGCGTTTGCCTTGGCTGTGGGCCAAGCTTCGGGCCAGGAAGAAAATATGTCCACACAGACTAGCACATACTCATGGGTGCCTACCTTTGGAAGCTGAATAAAGTCTATTTGCAGTCTCTGAAAGGGATACAATGGTCTTGGTGTACATTTCATTGGTACCTTCACCGTTTTTCCCACATTGTGACATGCGCAGACCATGCAGCCCTGTACGTATCTAGCAGCAGCATAGTGGAACCCTGGTGCCACCCAGTGTTTTCTTACCTGATCTGCCATTGCATCTTTTGATTGGTGGGTTGACCCATGGGAAAGGCTGCACATCATTGAGTACAGTGCTTTAGGAAGGCAGCACTTTGTACCCTCCACCCACAGACCATACTTCTCCTGGGCTCCTGTTCGTATCCATTCTTCTTTCTCCTGCTTGGAGACCTGTTTTTGTAGTTGGGATAAAAGTTCAGGCTCTACCCTCCCGGAGTACACTAACACTGTGTATATTTCTGCCGGGAGGGGGAGCAAAGCAGCTGCTTTAGCTGCTGCGTCTGCACGGCTGTTCCCTTCAGCTTCTTTGGTACGCTCTTTAGTGTGAGCTTGTACCTTCATTACAGCCACCTTGTTTGGTAGCTCTAGTGCCCTAAAAAGTTGAGCTATTAGATCTGCATTTTTGATGGGCTTACCCGAGGCACCCACAAACTGTCTGCTTTTCCATATTGGGCCATAGTCATGGCATACCCCAAAAGCGTAACGGCTGTCAGTAAAAATGTTCACACCAAGATCCTCTGAGAGAATGCATGCTTCTGCCAAAGCCTTTAATTCAGCCTCCTGTGCAGACATCCCAGCTGTAGTGCTTCACTCTTGAGGACCTCATGCTGGCTCACGACAGCGTAACCAGTATGTGGTGCTCCATCTTGATAAAATCGAGACCCATCAACATAAAGTTCCAGGTCCGCATTATCAATTGGTGTCTCTTGGACATTTACCAAAGGCTGTGTTTCCATGTCCATCAGCTCAAAGCAATTGTGCCCATTCTCAGTTGGGTAATCATCATCTATTTCAGGCAACAGGGTAGCTGGATTCAACACTGTGCACCTTTTAATAGTAACGTTTGGAGGTGCAAGTAAAGCTACCTCATATTTTGTTAGTCTACTCATTGACAAATGTTTTGTACGCGCTTGGAGTAACAGTTCCTGTACAGAGTGTGGTACCTGTATTTCTAAGGCATTATCCAATACCAAATCAGCAACCTTTTCTTTTAATACTGCACAGGCAGCCACTGCCCTGATACATGAGGGAGCACCTTTTATCACAGTGTCAAGATGAGTAGACTAATAGCCCAATGGTCTGTGTTTTCCCCCATGTTTCTGTGTTAATACTCCTTTTGCATGCCCCCCCCAGTTCATAACAGAACAAATAGAATGGAAGATCATAGTTTGGGATTCCCAGAGCTGGTGCAGAGAGAATGTCTTTCCTCAGCATCTCAAACCCCTCTTTTGCTTCAGTTGTAAGCTGATAGGGTTGTCCTTTGTTGCATGCCGCTAACACATCAAATAGTGGCTGCATTTTTTCAGATGCTGAGGGAATCCACTCACGGCAATAGCTGACCAATCCTAGAAATGTCCTCAAAGAGCGTTCTGTGGAGGGCTCTTTTGCTTGACTGATTGCTTTTTTTCTATCTGATGTAATGTGTTTTGATTGTGCAGAGATACAGTGGCCCAAGAAAATTACCTTCTCTTTGGCAACCTGTATCTTATCTTTTGCCACCTTACATCCTTCACTGTACAAAAATTGCAACAAAGATAGTGTTTCTTGTAGACAGGTCTGTTTGTTTGGTGCACATAACAGTAAATCATCAACACACTGAATCAATTGAACATGCTCATTCTCAGGGTGCCAAGAGAGGAGGATTGCAGCCATTGCCTCCGAGAACATGGATGGGGATGTGGCCCCCCCTTGAGGCAGTCTGGTCCAACAGTATTGGCTGCCTTCATGTGTGAATGCAAACAGCAGCTGGCTTTCCTCATCGATTGGCACTGAAAAGAATGCATTGCTCAAGTCAATTACAGTAAAGAATTTTGCTTCCTTTGGAATCTGATTAAGCAGGGTATGTGGATTAGGTACTATGGGTGTATCAATGATCATTTGTTTATTTATTTCTCGCAAATCATGAACTATTCTATACACAACAGGTTGACCAGGCAATTGTTTTTTCTTTACCGGAAAAAGAGGTGTATTATAAGGGGATCGGCATTTCCTTATAACTCCCACCTTCACATAATCATCTACCTGTTTTGAAATGGCTTCATTCTGCTCTTTGCTCAGGGGATATTGTCTAATACATTCCGGTATCATTCCTGGTTTCAATTTAATTTTCAAAGGAGTTAGTTTCAATAAATCAACATCAGTTTTATCCTTTACCCATAGCTCGGATGGCACTCCTTGCAACATTTCCCTTGCTTGCTCATCAAGGTCCACATCCATCTTGTTTTCATCTATTTGGATTAAAGACATCATTACAGCAAGCATAGGTTCCGACATTGGCCCTGTAACAGTGATTCCATTTTTCCCAAATTTAATGATTGCCTGCATAGCATTCAGTATGTCAGCTCCTATCAAATTTACAGGACAGCTTTCAGACACTAGTAATCGTGCACAAAGATCAGTAGTGTGTGCTATCCTTATTTGCAATGGTTTAGTTTCCTTTAATGGGTTAAGTTGCCCTCCTGCTCCCATTCCCATGATTATTTTTTCTGTCATGAACTGTTCCGGCATTTCTTGTTTCTTAATTACTGTACGGCTTGCCTCCGTATCTATTATACAATCTATGTTTTGGCCAGTGGGAAGGGTTAACTGTGCAGTGGCTGAAGGGCCATCTACAGATTTAACCATGATTACCTGTTTCCCTTGGGGGCTGCCTATTTCCTAGTCCGAATTTCTTTCCCAGTCACTTGTTTTCATCATTGCAACCTGGGTCTGTTCTCCCTTTCTCTGTGATCCCCATTTCTGCCCTTCTCTCTTTATCTTGCGACAGTCCCGTTAATAGTGCCCCCTTCTTCCACATCCATATCACAATCCCTGTTCTTTACAGTCCTCAATGTCCATTCTACGCTCTGTCCGCAACCCTTCCACTGATTTTCTTAACGCATTATCAAATGCTCCCGGGTGTATGTTAACCATTACAGGGGTTGGTTTTTGATATTTTTTCTATTTTTTTGCAACATCTGGTCCTCTGTAGCCCTTATTATAGGCAATGATTGTTCTAAGGGTGTATATAGACATTCAACTCGTGTTTTCACTATTTCTGATCTAAGATCCTCCCTCAACCCCTTCAAGAACATGGTTTTAAGAAACTTTACTTCCCTGGGATTCTTCAAATCATAATCATGATCTGTAAAGACTGCTACACATCGGGCATGATATTTATCTACTGTCTCATCCTGCCCTTGTAATACCTCAGGCACTTCTGAGCACAACTCATCCGTAAACTTCTTAATCACCATGTCAAATCTTTCCATAAAATCCAATCCTGATTGCTTAGTGCGCTTATCTTCCGGTACATCTTTTACATCATCTCCTGTAAGTTCCCTTATCCTAAATGCAAACGGGCCACCAGCAGATAGCACACACAGACCATACAGGTCACTCCAAGTTGCATCAAAACTCTGGGCTATCAGCTTCATAGCCTTATGATAGCCTATTGGATTTTTATAAACATCAGGTAAAGAAGCCACTATACCAATTTGCTCAATTTTAGACCAAGGTTTAAACCATTCAGTTATCTCCTTTGGAGCATCTCCCTCCTTATCCCTAGTAAACTGCGTGGTTACTGGCAATATGGTAGTCTGACCTGTCTGACCTGGTTTCCATGGTCTATCTGTTCTGCACACTCTACATTTCTGATCTTTTGAGTCATTAATTGTAGCACACTTCTGACACACCCATGAATGTGGAGGATCAATACAGACTGGCTTACCTTCTGGTGTAATGGTGTTATACTGTACTGATGTGGTGTTCCCACTATTGGGGACAGAAGCTGTCTCCTGAATTTCGTTTTGTGCCCTAGTTACACTTCTAGTTTGTATGCGTATTTTTGGAAGAGCAGAAGTGTGCCTTGGTGGTGTGGGTGATAGTTGTAACCGAAGGGGAGACTGAAGTGTGCCAGAGCCCCCAGAGGCATGAAGGGAGGTGTCGTGTACTCCAGAGGTGGGGCTCTGAGTTAATTCACAGGTGCCATTATCCTGTGATATGGGAGAACTACAAGAACGAGGAGGACTAGCAAATGAGGATGAATCCTCTGGCAATCCAGGGAGTCCTGCATTATATTCAGGAGGGGATCCTGAATATGTGGGATATGGTGCGTAATCTTCTGAGTATTGAGGTATTGGTGTGTGTGTATGTGGGGGAGGAGTATAGCACTTCGTATTTAGACCGACACCTCATAGGTTACTCCCTTTAAGGCTGTCGGGCGCCATGGACAGCTGGGGGCCCACTTGTGGTCGGCACGAGCAGGTCAGCCTCTTTTCTGCGGCCCTCTGGCAGATTTCCGGGGACCACAGACAGTGCTGCAGCAGGACGTCGCACTTTGCTGGCTGCCGGCCCTTTAACCCCATCAAGCACGCACCCGCAGCATTCACGGCTGAATCCTGCGTCCACATGCATTGCAGGCTGGTGTTCATCTGTAGGCAGAGCTACCGTGCAATGAGCTACTGTGACACAGATGAAGAGGAGTGCCTGCTGACCTTCAGCATCCTCCAGTGCTACCTGCATGTGCCCCCAGTGTCCCCAGTATAGGTATGACCCCCAGGCTCCAGTATCACGCAGTACATGTGTGGCGTCCTGTGATTGGTCGCCACAGATAATAATTGCATGTATATTTCCATCTGTATGACATGTAATGTTAGCCTTAATGGGAATTTGGTTATCTCTGCTGCTCACTACAAAACAAACATTTGCCTACACTCCCTTACTAGAGCTATTCTCTTGAGCAAATACCAAAGCTTGAGAGAGAGCCCAAGAAGGAGAGAAGGAGGAGCTTAGTTCTGAGGTAAATTTCAGTGATTGGCAGTTGGTTGACGTGTGAGGTGAAATGAAGAGCGTACTGAGGAGAGGTCCTGTCCTCAGGTAATTTCTGAAAACACCTCTTGAAGGGCCAGCTACACTTGTCAAGGTATCAGTCCCTAGGTCACCGGTGCCTTCAAGGTCAGGGAAAAAACTGAGAGACTGCAGCCTTTTTACAAGGGCAATGAAATTCCTGGGAGCACAGTGGTATGTGTGAGTCTGGAAACTTCAAAAAGAAATAGTGAGTTTTCCTTCATGATTCCAGTCACCTGATTGCCAGAATAATCGGTCCAGATTATTCTTGTCTTGGGAATCCCAGGTTACCAAGATACCTACTCCCAGGTAGGGAAATAGTTGCAGAGGAAACGTACACCATAACTAAACAGCAGAGGAACCAACTCTCATCAGGACAGGAAGTACTCCCATTGTTGTATGCTGTGATAACACCCTGCAGAGCTTCAATAAAAAGGTAAAAGTTCCTTGTCCTGTCTCTGGCTGAATTATTAACTGCTTCACCAATCTTACCTTAAAACATTTCCCAGGAAACAGCCCTAGTTGGGGGGGGCAAGAGGACAACCCTCTGGCCGTGCTCATCATCACCTAACTCCTGGGACCCACCAGAAGTGCCCGGCCATATCACAGCTGAACATCCCAAGTGGCGTAACAAACTCTTAATTTTCTTTCTCCCCTTTTTAAATATTTGTATGCCTCATTTCAAATAGCCTGTCGCTTATGCCCAGTATGGCCACATCACTACTGGAGTCACTCACCACCGTGACATCAGAGTCTTCCGGGGTGGCACATGTGTATGCCCCCAGGCCCCAGCATCCCCCAGGATGTGTATGCCCCCATACCCCAGCATCCACCAGTATGTGTATTCCCCCCAGGCCCCAGCATCCTCCAGTATGTGTATGCCCCCCAGGCCGCAGTATCCCCCAGTATATGTATGCCCCTCAGGATCCCAAGGAAATGTGCATTCCTCCCACTGGCCCCCGTAATGTGTATACCCCCCACTGGCCCCCTGTAATTTGTATGCCCCTTAGTGACCTTAGTTGTGTGTTTTCCCCCACTGGCTCCAGTAATGTGTATGCTCCCAGTGGCCCCAGTAATGTGTATACTCCCCACTGACCCCAGTAATGATTATCCTGTCAGAAGCACCAGTAAAGTGCATGCCCGCCATGGCTCTCTATGCCCCCAGTGATGTCTATGCCCCTAGCTTCCCCTGTGATGTATTTGCCCCCAGCCCCTCCTGTGATGTATATACTATAGCTTCCAGCCCCTCCTGTGATGTATAGACAGAAGTTTTAGTATTTACTGTCTGGCCATGTCTGCTAGCAGTGACGCTGCTAGGCTGGCACACAAAGAATTAAAGGTGCAACGGTGGCTCTACAGACACATCATAGTGCACTGTGTGCAGCCGTGTCTGTTAGTGATGGCCTTCACTCAGCACTCCCTGCACAGCCACATGTCCAGAAGCAGCTAGATAAGAGGGAGAGGAGAGTGAGGATGCTACCGTCTTTTCTGTATTAAAAATATTCTTTAATGTGTCTGTGTGTGCATGTATGATGTGTGTCTCGGTATGTCAGTGTATACAGTGTGTCCACCCATATCCTGTCCACCGCCATTAACTTGAGAACGGTGGCAGCTTTAGGCATAGAAGTGGTGTCTAGGTATAGTAAAGTAGCCATGCACTACGCAATGAAACCACCTTTAGTGGAAAACAACAGAGTTAGCATTTTTATCTCAAAAACAGAACGAGATAGAGAAAAAAGTGAATTACAAAGTTGTAGGGCATCATCAATTCAATACGAATCAACACCTTGCATGCAGATATGAAACCCATGACCCCCCCAAAACATTGAATGCTGGTCACGCATATGGCGCTCTTTTAACTTTGATAATCAAAGTGGCCACTATCAGCTGCAATGCACATCTGGACTCTGGACAGCATACTGTATCTTGCTTCACGTTGTTCAATATGGTAGGTGACACGTTTGCACAAGCATATGTGATACGTCGTAGGTCCTGCAATGTTGGTGGAGGGGTCGCATACACCTGCTGTTTGATGTGACCTCACAGAAAGAAGTCCTATAAGGGTCAGGTCAGGTGAGCGTGAACGCCACTCTACGCAGCCACCATACTCAATGACTTGTAGGAAGGTCTCCATGAGGTATCACTTCATGTCCGCAGCCTTGTGAGTTTTATACATTCTAATCATAGCATTCCTGTATGCAAGGTGTCAATTCGTATTGAATTGATGATGCCCTACAACTTTGTAATTCACTTTTTTTCTCTATCTCATTCCATTTTGAGATAAAAAATGCTAACTCCGTTGTTTTCCACCAGGTGGCACTATAGGTGGTTTCATTGCATAGCGCACGGCTACTTTACTATACCTAGACACCACTTCTATGCCTATAGCTGCCACAGTTCTCAGGTTAATGGCGATGGACAGGATATGGGTGGACACACTATACAGTTAGGTCCAGAAATATTTGGACAGTGACACAAGTTTTGTTATTTTAGCTGTTTACAAAAACATGTTCAGAAATACAATTATATATATAATATGGGCTGAAAGTGCACACTCCCAGCTGCAATATGAGAGTTTTCACATCCAAATCGGAGAAAGGGTTTAGGAATCATAGCTCTGTAATGCATAGCCTCCTCTTTTTCAAGGGACCAAAAGTAATTGGACAAGGGACTCTAAGGGCTGCAATTAACTCTGAAGGCGTCTCCCTCGTTAACCTGTAATCAATGAAGTAGTTAAAAGGTCTGGGGTTGATTACAGGTGTGTGGTTTTGCATTTGGAAGCTGTTGCTGTGACCAGACAACATGCGGTCTAAGGAACTCTCAATTGAGGTGAAGCAGAACATCCTGAGGCTGAAAAAAAAAAAAAATCCATCAGAGAGATAGCAGACATGCTTGGAGTAGCAAAATAAACAGTCGGGTACATTCTGAGAAAAAAGGAATTGACTGGTGAGCTTGGGAACTCAAAAAGGCCTGGGCGTCCACGGATGACAACAGTGGTGGATGATCACCGCATACTTTCTTTGGTGAAGAAGAACCCGTTCACAACATCAACTGAAGTCCAGAACACTCTCAGTGAAGTAGGTGTATCTGTCTCTAAGTCAACAGTAAAGAGAAGACTCCATGAAAGTAAATACAAAGGGTTCACATCTAGATGCAAACCATTCATCAATTCCAAAAATAGACAGGCCAGAGTTAAATTTGTTGAAAAACACCTCATGAAGCCAGCTCAGTTCTGGAAAAGTATTCTATGGACAGATGAGACAAAGATCAACCTGTACCAGAATGATGGGAAGAAAAAAGTTTGGAGAAGAAAGGGAACGGCACATGATCCAAGGCACACCACATCCTCTGTAAAACATGGTGGCATGGGCATGCATGGCTTTCAATGGCACTGGGTCACTTGTGTTTATTGATGACATAACAGCAGACAAGAGTAGCCGGATGAATTCTGAAGTGTACCGGGATATACTTTCAGCCCAGATTCAGCCAAATGCCGCAAAGTTGATCGGACGGCGCTTCATAGTACAGATAGACAATGACCCCAAGCATACAGCCAAAGCTACCCAGGAGTTCATGAGTGCAAAAAAGTGGAACATTCTGCAATGGCCAAGTCAATTACCAGATCTTAACCCAATTGAGCATGCATTTCACTTGCTCAAATCCAGACTTAAGACGGAAAGACCCACAAACAAGCAAGACCTGAAGGCTGCGGCTGTAAAGGCCTGGCAAAGCATTAAGAAGGAGGAAACCCACCGTTTGGTGATGTCCATGGGTTCCAGACTTAAGGCAGCGATTGCCTCCAAAGGATTCGCAACAAAATATTGAAAATAAAAATATTTTGTTTGGGTTTGGTTTATTTGTCCAATTACTTTTGACCTCCTAAAATGTGGAGTGTTTGTAAAGAAATGTGTACAATTCCTACAATTTCTATCAGATATTTTTGTTCAAACCTTCAAATTAAACGTTACAATCTGCACTTGAATTCTGTTGTAGAGGTTTCATTTCAAATCCAATGTGGTGGCATGCAGAGCCCAACTCGCGAAAATTGTGTCACTGTCCAAATATTTCTGGACCTAACTGTAGATGCAAACCATTCATCAATTCCAAAAATAGACAGGCCAGAGTTAAATTTGCTGAAAAACACCTCATGAAGCCAGCTCAGTTCTGGAAAAAATTCATCATGAAAAAATTGATAATATATTTTCCCAAAAAAAGGAGATTACCACGTCCAATTCACATCAAAATTAATTTTATTACATAACAAAAAATTAACAATTATTCCCACACAAATAAAAGAGATATATGCAGAAAATCAACATGATAGCAGGATTAGCAGCATACAAAAAATTGGCATAAGTTTCTTCTTACCATCCAGATAAAGTGACAAGTGCCTGAAAGATCAGTAAAAAACTACTCTGGATACCAATACCCACTCCAGATAAAGTGTAAGTAGTGCCAAATTGCACATATCCCACTAATGAGGTAGATAGGAAAGCAGGATCCAAAGCTGTTATAGCGTAAACAATCAGCTAGTCACTCCCGGAGGTTTGCAAGACATTACATGCCACCTCCTGGTAAAAAACCATTTATATTTACAATACAATAATCAAGGCGGAGGCACACTCTATGGTGCACGTGTTAGATACAATATATATACTGAAAGCACAATCAAACTTATTACACCGCACACCGCGATGGAAGTAAAGTATATATTAGTAAGTTACCTTAATGGAGGATATAACATGTGTTGCTGTCCTGAACGACCCGACGCGCGTTTCGCACCCGGCTTCAACAGGGGGCGTGCCGGACAAGAGGAAACACGGGAATTAAATACTCATGTTCCACCAATCGGGAGGATCTGCAGCGCTCGCGTCAGCCTTTCACCACCGTCATCAAAAAGGACTTCCTGTTAGGCGACCATTGAACGCAACCTGCGTGTCAAGCACCGGAAGATGTGCAGCGACGCAGGTTGGTCCCATAATATGCGCTCTTCATTCAGTTCCGGGAGGATCATGGCTGCGCGAGCGCGTACTCCCGAGGATATAAATGGATGTGAATATTGTATAACTGACATTAGGGAAAGGTGCCAGGCTTCATTCTAAATTAAGTCCGCAGTGCCCCTATGGATTTATACATAAAATATATATGGAAAAAACCGCAAACATTTAATCATTACAAGACCATCATGTTGCCGGCTATTATAATGCCAATTAAAGAACGTTGTAAAAGCTGACAGCCACAAGATGTATATGAACTTCAATTTATATTCAACCTAGGATTTGCCATGTAAACTGGATATCTCACACCCAGGACAAAAATATACATGTCTCAAAGAATATATTTATAAAATAATAATGAATAATATCAAAACTCCTATGATTTATTTGTTGAATAAAAAAATCAAAGTCCAAAGCTGTCTGATATAACTCTTGAATGAAAAGTCCATAGTTGTTCACAGCTTAAAGTTGCTGTCACAGAGGCCATGATACGCCCAGCCAATACTTGAATCCAATGCATATAAAGAAGACCGGGTTGTCACAGATTCATCAATAGATCTTGCTTGATTTTCATACCCCCGCATAGTAGAAAGGAAATTCCTCCATCATCAAACACCGATAACACCAAACATGAAGATGAGATGTATATCAGAAAATTCAAGTATGTATGGGTCATGCTTCCTTCATATAACCCGACATAATCAGGCAGGAAATCCTCCCTACATGGACATGCTGGACTCAGAATATTAATAATCTAGAGAAGAAAAAATATTAAATAGTTAATCAAACTGGCACCCCAATATTACCACCCAACTTTGTTCCCGATTCCCTCGACGCCAGACACACTGCATATTAATAAAAACATCTAAAAACAATTTAAAAAACACACACCAGAGTTGACGAACAAATACAGACAAAACCTCACAAAAAGGCCCCAAAGCCCAAGGTCTCATTGAGACCCTGGGGACTGAGGGTGCCTAACCTAAAAATCCAACGACTTTCGATTCTAGCCAGAGTTTTTGCTAGATCTCCTCCCCTAATGCCAAGATCAACTTGGTCTATGGCCTTAACTTTGAGAAAGTGGGGGTTACAGCCATGAAATTTTTTGAAATGTAACGTCTTCAGCGTGGTATTATCCTCCACAGTCTTGGCCTTGGCTATATCCCTGCAGTGCTCTCGTACCCGTATATTTAATTCACGAGTTGTGAGGCCCACGTACAGTTTTTTGCAAGGGCATTCCCCCAAATAAATGACCCCCTTTTCCAGTTCTGGAAAAGTATTCTATGGACAGTTGAGACCAAGATCAACCTGTACCAGAATGATGGGAAGAAAAAAGTTTGGAGAAGAAAGGGAACGGCACATGATCCAAGGCACAGCACATCCTCTGTAAAACATGGTGGAGGCAACGTGATGGCATGGGCATGCATGGCTTTCAATGGCACTGGGTCACTTGTGTTTATTGATGACATAACAGCAGACAAGAGTAGCCGGATGAATTCTGAAGTGTACCGGGATATAATTTCAGCCCAGATTCAGCCAAATGCCGCAAAGTTGATCGGACGGCGCTTCATAGTACAGATGGACAATGACCCCAAGCATACAGCCAAAGCTACCCAGGAGTTCGTGAGTGCAAAAAAGTAGAACATTCTGCAATGGCCAAGTCAATCACCAGATCTTAACCCAATTGAGCATGCATTTCACTTGCTCAAATCCAGACTTAAGACGGAAAGACCCACAAACAAGCAAGACCTGAAGGCTGCGGCTGTAAAGGCCTGGCAAAGCATTAAGAAGGAGGAAACCCAGGGTTTGGTGATGTCCATGGGTTCCAGACTTAAGGCAGTGATTGCCTCCAAAGAATTCGCAACAAAATATTGAAAATAAAAATATTTTGTTTGGGTTTGGTTTATTTGTCCAATTACTTTTGACCTCCTAAAATGTGGAGTGTTTGTAAAGAAATGTGTACAATTCCTACAATTTCTATCAGATATTTTCAAATTAAACATTACAATCTGCACTTGAATTCTGTTGTAGAGGTTTCATTTCAAATCCAATGTGGTGGCATGCAGAGCCCAACTCGCGAAAATTGTGTCACTGTCCAAATATTTCTGGACCTAACTGTATATGACTGTATATATATGTGTCTGTTTATATGTAGTTTTGTGAATTTGTCATCAAATATGTATATGTACGCATGCCTGTATGTGAGCTTATCTATGTAAGTGAGTGTCTGCTTGTGCATGGGGACCACTGAGACTCACGTCGGGTCACACAGAGGGCAGCACGAGACGAGAAGTGACGTCAGTAACTCGGTAACGTCACCATTCGTGAAGCATTCCAGGTCTCCAACTGCCTTCTTTATGACCTGGCGAGAGCAGTGATGACACTGATGAGCAGTAATGTCACTGACTTCTACATCGATTGCCACAGTCGTCTAGCATTACAGAGTGCAGCCTGACTGGCAGTGACCTATGAAATGTCATTCTCCCAAGGAAGCGCCATAGGTTCTACTACAGAATTGGTGGAGCCAGGGCTAGAGTTGGGGTGTGGTCTTTACAATAAAGCATTTGTAGTTTCTTTTCTTTTAACTTAGTGGGTTAGTAATTAGGGTGTACGATAGATGCCGAGGTTAAGTTCCAGAATGGGCGCATCTAATATGAGCGTCAAGCACAGAAATACACATGCTCCTTAACATGCTATCAATGATATTATCTTTGGTTTGTTTATGGAAGGTTTTGTCAGTCTGAATGTATTTGGGCATGCTGCTGTCATGGTGTTTGAAGTTGTAAAAGTTGTAATACTGATTAAATTTATAACTTTGGTGAAGAAATCACTTTGGTGCCTTTGCTTAATCACCTTTTAAAGTTTTCTGCTAATTATATTTCAGTTCACAGGGGCTGGACTGTATAATGGGTCTTCTCCTCCCTGTCTGTGATTCCCTGACCTCTCTGCCTGCCTCCAGTTTGGGCATTACCTGCTTTCTCTGTTTGAAATATCAACAGTGACCGAAGGCAGGCAGAGTGTCGGGGAATCACAGACAGGGAGGAGAAGACGCAGTATACAGTCCAGCCACTGTTCACCAAAATCTAAATAGCTGAAATTTCAAATGGTGATTAAAGAATAACCACAAAGCAGATTTCTTCATCAATAGTCTCATTTTAGTAAGTATTACTGCACCATTACATCCATTTCTTTACTGTGCATTAAAAAATTGTGCTGACCAGATGTCTTTAAATTTTGAGGAGTGTATACATTGATATTGACATTATAATACATTTTGACAAACCATCCTTACTAGAGATGAGCGAACCGGTCGCGGTTCGGCTCGAGGTCGGTTCACCGAACGGACGTCCCGTTCGAGTTCGGCTCGTCGAACATTCGATGAACCGAACTCGAACTGCATAGGAAACAATGGCAGGCAATCACAAACACATAAAAACACCTAGAAAAACACTCAAAGGTGTCCAAAAGGTGACAAACAACTCACAACACAACACAAACACATGGGAAAGTGACAAGGACAAATTCTCATGCGAAAACAAAAGAGCTAGACAAGGAAAAAGAGGAGGACACACAGATATATGAGTATATGCAAGGAAACATCGATGCCATTACTGTGCAACTTGAGCCCTGCTCATTTTAGGCTTCCAATCTGGATAAATTGCCTGAGATTGCCACATACGCCTTGGGGATCTTGTCGTGTCCTGCAGCCAGCGTTCTCTCGGAACCTGTCTTCAGTGCTGCTGGGGGTCTGCTGGCAGATAAGCACACGCGTCTGTCCACTGACAATGTGGACATGGCTCTCAGAGGACTTTTCTTCCCCTGGGTCAGCCACGGGAGGCGAAAGGCACGCGTATTTTTGAGAGTGCTTCATGCAAAGCATCTTTTTCATCTTCAAAATTGGGTCAACTGATGCCAGTCAAGTGGGGTGTGTGTGGCCCAATTAGTGGAAACGAGGGAGACTGTGGTTGGAGTCCCCTCGCTGTGTTTCTAAAAGAACCAAGATGAACAAGTCATGGCTCTCAGAGGACTTTTCTTCCCCTGGGTCAGCCAGGGGATGGGAAAGGCACGCGTATTTTTGTGAGTGCTTCATGCAAAGCATCTTTTTCTTTTTCAAAAGGGGGGTCAACTGATGCCAGTCAAGTGGGGTGTGTGTGGCCCAATTAGTGGCAACGAGGGAGACTGTGGTTGGAGTCCCCTCGCTGTGTTTCTAAAAGAACCAAGATGAACAAGTCATGGCTCTCAGAGGACTTTTCTTCCCCTGGGTCAGCCAGGGGACGGGAAAGGCACGCGTATTTTTGAGAGTGCTTCATGCAAAGCATCTGTTTCATTTTGAAAAGGGGGGTCAAGTGATGCCAGTCAAGTGGGGTGTGTGTGGCCCAATTAGTGGCAACGAGGGAGACTGTGGTTGGAGTCCCCTCGCTGTGTTTCTAAAAGAACCAAGATGAACAAGTCATGGCTCTCAGAGGACTTTTCTTCCCCTGGGTCAGCCAGGGGACGGGAAAGGCACGCGTATTTTTGAGAGTGCTTCATGCAAAGCATCTTTTTCATCTTGAAAATGGGGGTCAACTGATGCCAGTCAAGTGGGGTGTGTGTGGCCCAATTAGTGGCAACGAGGGAGACTGTGGTTGGAGTCCCCTCGCTGTGTTTCTGAAAGAACCAAGATGAACAAGTCATGGCTCTCAGAGGACTTTTCTTCCCCTGGGTCAGCCAGGGGACGGGAAAGGCACGCGTATTTTTGAGAGTGCTTCATGCAAAGCATCTTTTTCTTTTTCAAAAGGGGGGTCAACTGATGCCAGTCAAGTGGGGTGTGTGTGGCCCAATTAGTGGCAACGAGGGAGACTGTGGTTGGAGTCCCCTCGCTGTGTTTCTAAAAGAACCAAGATGAACAAGTCATGGCTCTCAGAGGACTTTTCTTCCCCTGGGTCAGCCAGGGGACGGGAAAGGCACGCGTATTTTTGAGAGTGCTTCATGCAAAGCATCTTTTTCTTTTTCAAAAGGGGGGTCAACTGATGCCAGTCAAGTGGGGTGTGTGTGGCCCAATTAGTGGCAACGAGGGAGACTGTGGTTGGAGTCCCCTCGCTGTGTTTCTAAAAGAACCAAGATGAACAAGTCATGGCTCTCAGAGGACTTTTCTTCCCCTGGGTCAGCCAGGGGACGGGAAAGGCACGCGTATTTTTGTGAGTGCTTCATGCAAAGCATCTTTTTCTTTTTCAAAAGGGGGGTCAACTGATGCCAGTCAAGTGGGGTGTGTGTGGCCCAATTAGTGGCAACGAGAGAGACTGTGGTTGGAGTCCCCTCGCTGTGTTTTACATGATTTTCGAAGGGCATGACATGCCTAAGAGGTTGAGTTTCATCATCTGCAACTTGTTGGCAACAGAAAGGCTGCCTTTACACCCTTTTGAGACCGATGATTTTTGAGACCTTATGCCCATTGCAGTGCCCCAAGAGCCGATGGCCAGTCATCACTCCTTCTCCAAGAAAGGCGTGCCCGCGCTACCACAGTAGGTCACACACAACCTCACCGATTCCTTGAGAAACTCTGTGTGTGACAGGGTGCATTTCAACACAGATACTTGGACCAGTAAGCATGGACAGGGGAGTTACATGTTGCTGACTGGGCACTGGGTAACTATGGTAAGAGATGGAGAAGGATTTGCTGTACAAGTCTTGCCGTCCCCACGACTTGTGTGTCAATCCTTCCTCTGTATGTACAAGTTCCTCCACTGCTTCTGCCTCCTCAACCTCGTGTGGGTCCTCCACCTCGCCCCAAACCCTGTGTGGTCAGGCCACCCTTCCTTGTAACTGCGCCCAAGGTATCCCACACACCTCCTTACTATGCTGGCAGCAGAGCTCAAGGCCATCAGGCGGTCAAATGTTTACTTTGAAATGTAGGGGAAATGTGAGACACCGCTGAGGAATTGTGGACGGTTAGCTCTGGAGAGTGAGACCGAGTTTCATCAATGGTTGTCTACACTCAACCAGCAGTCAGGGGAGGTCGGGTGCGACAATGATGCAAACCAGTCTGCGACCCTTCTTCAGGGCAATGTGACACACGTGCCTTGTATGGCTCACGTGTTGAATCTGGTTGTCCAGCAATTTTTAAAACACTATCCCGGCCTACATGGCCTTCTGCAGAGGGCACGGTGTAACGACTGCCTGGATCGACACACTCAGATGGGCTGTAAAGGATAGGCTAGAGGCAAGCCACTCACCAAGCTGGACACCCAGAACCCTGAAACCCTTTAACCCCTATACAGTGATTTGGAATTACACAGGGCCCAAGTTGATCAATACCTGTGGAAGGCTGCAGTTCCAGAGAATAGTATTCATGCAGGGTCAAAAACATTAATTGAGGAAGAGGAACAGAATGGGATGGCCAGGACTTAATCAGAAAACAAGCAGAGGGGAAATGCGGATCGGCCAACGAGGTACATAAACAGCAAGCAGGAAACGTAGTCAGGTAACAAGCACACAAACTCATAAAACTGAACTGGGGGTAACAGTAACAAGAGGTTCATAGCTTTGTCTGGCAGTGGTCTGCAGACAGGAAGGGCCTAAAAAAGGGTGTGGTGTCTTCCCATTGGGACCAGAGTACAAATTGATTGAGTGGACTACGTTGGTGACTTAACAGCCGTGTGCGGCAATGATGCAAACCCTGTGGCCCTTCGTCGGGGCAATGTGACACACGGGCCTTGTATGGCTCACGTGTTGAATCTGATTCTCCAGCAATTTTTAAAATACCATCCCGGTCTACATGGCCTTGTGCAGCGGGCACGCTGCTATGTGCTCACTTTCATCCTTCGCACCCAGCAGCTCAACAACTTTCATCGTTCTGGAAGTCTTAGGGTCTGGCAGTTAAACGCCGGAAATGCGATGTTCCGACACGCAGGAATTTGAATCTGCACATGTTGCAGCGTGTGTGGCAGCACCGCAGAGCCCTGCTGAAATACGGTATGACGTATACCCTGGGCTAACTTGATCCAGAGGTGGTGCAGATCACGCTGCTGGAGTGGTGTCAGATCAAGGACCTATGCACCCTTCTACACAGTTTACAAATGTCGACGAAGATGTTTAGCACTGGCAATGCCATTCTCAGCGTGACAATTCTGGTCATCTACATGATGGAGAACACTGTAAGCATTATTCGGAGTCAGGTATTGGTACAAGAGGAAGGTGAGGAAGTACAGGAGGAGTCATATGCAGAAGGGATAATAAGATCTACAAGGTCCATACGGTAAGCGGCACCTAGGCAGCAGTTATGGTGGGGGATAGGGATTAACAAGGGCGCATAGTATCAGCAAAAATTGTTGAGGAAGGTGCAGGAGCCATGAAGAAATGGAGGACGAACTTGCGATGTGCATGGAAGACTCAGCAGATGAGTGAGAGCTTGCTCACATTTCGGTTGTGCGAGGTTGGGGGGAGAGGGCAGAGGAATGAGGCACGATTCTCACCTCTCTGCCACCAACACACCAAGGACTTGGTCCTCCTGGATGCACAAGACACATTAGCGTCTTCTTGCTGCACTACCTACAACATGACCCTCGGATTGTACGAATTCGAAGTAATGCTAACTACTGGGTTGCCACACTGTTAGATCCCCGGTACAAGACAAAATTTGGCGAAATAATTCCTGCCATAGAAAGGGACGCACGTGTACAGGAGTATCTTCAGAAGGTGGTACGCAATCTTCGATCTGCTTTTCCACTAAACACCAGTGCTGCACAGAGTGAATCTCAACGCTTTGTCATGGATAGGAGGAAATGGTCTTTTACTTGTCCACATCTGAGGGACCGAGGGCTGGCTGCTGTGCTGAGATGGCATTGAGTACGGTGTCCCTGCAGAGTTGCACTTTTGGTCATATACAAAATGAGTTGAAAAAGGACAGATGCTGGTGGAAAGGGGAACAGGTGTGTTGGAAAGGGGAAAAAAGTTTTGGTCCGTGGGTTTGGTGGTTAAGCAAAAGTAACATTTGATGAAGAAACACCATCTGTTACGGTGGGACTGGCAGATTTGGATAAGGTGGTATATACTATGTTACCGCTATATAACGAAAATTAATAAGAAAAGAAAGAGAAAGGTATATATCCCCGTCAGCAGTCAGTGTCCACCGTGCTCCCAGATGGAAAAGGAGAGGTTGGCAACTGGAAGGTTCGGTGGAGGATACAGAGCTGTGTGGCTATGAAACTAATAGTAGCCTGAACCAAGTTAGACGCCACTCGGATCTTGAGACTGGGAGCCCTGTTAGCGTCACAGGGTCCACACGCCCACCCAGCCCAGGAACTCCCTGTTAACATCACAGGGTCCATTCAGTACGCTGACCGTGTGCATTGGGGCCACACCTGTGGACAGCAGGCGCATCAGCAGCAGCAGGCCTGTTAATGCCACTGGGCTGCACAAGCCGAACTTGTAGGACAGGAGTTGGTCTTAACCGTTCTGCGTTACCAACTGTGGTGGCGGCCTGCATCGACGCCCTATCCCTGCCTACCTCTGGCCTAAAGCCGCAATGGGTTCAACACATGGAGGTGTGCTCTTTCGGAGCATAATAGAAGACTGCGCACCTCCTTGTTGTCTCCAGCCCCTTTTATAACCTGGGTCCGCCCGAAACCAGGGTGGACCACAATGCACCTCCTGGAGACAAAAGCAGAGTGATACGTCATGAGTGGCATAACTAGCGTCCTATTTGGAACCGCAACTTCAATGATGACCTCATGGCTGTCATGACCCAAACACCTCACCAGTCATCGTCTGACCATCAATAATGAGGTGACAAGTCATAGGGGCGGGCCTCTGCAAGCCATTTGGGAGTGGCCTGGCCACATCGTCAGGACACCTGATGCCCTGTGGTCTAAATGGGCCCTCCACCTCAGGGGCAGGGCCAAAGAGTTCATTACCGGACCTAGTTTCTGATGCAGTAAGTGCCTGACCATGGTCAGTTGCATGAAATACAGTCTCTGAAAAAAGACTATCAGCTTTAGCATGGTGTCTAGGCACAACACAGGACTTAGGCCCGGCACGGAGTGCAAGTACCTGTGCAAAGAGGCTTTTCGCACTAAGTGTGGGAGCATGTGCTGTAGCCCGAAATGAAGACTTAGCCTCAGGAATGGCACAGTCAGGCTGAGCATACTCACTAGGCGAAACACTGGAGTTAGGCTGCGGCTGGGGTAAATCGGCACACACATGCGCACTAGCTGCCTCTCCACACTTAGACGTGGAGGAGAAAGCAGCCAGCTGGACAACCCGAGGCACAGGCCTAAATGGCAGCTGATGCCTGGGCTCAACTGAAACCGAAGCAGGCTGCTTGCGTTTAAGGCGTCACCGTTTTGTAACAACAAATACCATCCAAAAGAACAGGTGTACTTCTTCCCATGGATAATCTGATATGATCCCTTTTTTCATGGACACGACCATCGCTAACAAATGTAGATGAGGCCAAAACAGCAGCTGCTTCAATGGATCTGAAGTGCTCCATAAAGTGGCCTCTCCTCCACCCCAATTTCAAGATCCCAAATACTCCATTCCTCTGTGGTGTCAATCCAATCGCACTTGCTTCCTAACAGCTCTCAAGTTTCCACCAGCCCTGCTGAGTATGGGGTGACAGAGATGGTTGAGTTTGCATAGCTGTTCAGTCGCACTATAGCCTGGGAATCAGAGGTCTGCTCCAAAGCTGCAATGAGTACAGACAAGGAAGTTATTATTATTTTTATTATTATTGATTTATAGAGCACCATTGATTCCATGGTGCTGTACATGAGAAGGGGGTTACATACAGAATACATATACAAGTAACTATAGACAGACTGGTACAGAGGGAAGAGGGCCCTGCCCTTGCGGGATTACATTCTAAAGGATTTTTGGGAGGAGACAGTAGGAGTGGTTTAGGTTGAGCGTCAAGTACGTATGGTGGTGGTGTCATTGAAGGTTATAGTCATTTCTGAACAGATGAGTTTTCAGATTCAGTTTGAAGCTTGCGGGTGTAGCAGATAATCTGACGTGTTGAGGTAGTGAGTTCCATGAGACAGGGGAAATGATCTGCGCAGATGGCCAGAAGCTTTGTGAGTGGGATCCAGGGCCCGATGAAGAAGGTGCTGAGCCTAATCTACACCCTCATTTCCAAAAAGTAAATCCTCCTGGTGGAGACAATGGGGAACATGATGAGGAGCACAGATACCTGATTGGAAGGACAACTTTACTATTCAGTCAGGGCAGGAAGAGGTTGTCTCGGAGGACTCAGGACTAGGGGAATGAAAACACACAGGGTTATTGATGAGGTTGGAGACCACACTTACTGTCAAACCAAAGTCAGCCAGTCGATGAGGTCAGCAGAGGAGGTGGAGGAGGATGCTACTGACGACGAGGTTACGTTGCGTCTTCCTGGCCAGAGACAAAGTACTGGAAGCACGTCAACAACTGAATCCTGGACCACAACTTTGACTCTGAGTAGAAGTCGTGTTGGCTATGCAGGTCGCATGGGCTGTAAGCCTTTCCTAGCCTGTGAATTTTTGGACATCGCAAAGGATCACCCAAGTCATGGAATCTGTAAGATTTGTCAACAATCTGTAAGTAGAAGGCAAAAACTCACACTTTTGAGTACTTCCTCCATGAAGTATCACATGGATATGAATTGACAGCGTGAAGGTGTATTGCTCAGCTTTAGCAACTGTCAACGCAATATGCTTATTTGCCGTTCATTGCATGCATTGTTGCAGACTACACACAAGGGGCTGCTGTTTTTTTGGATCTGCCTTTGGTCACTATAGCAATATAAAATTGCTCTTCGGGT